>NC_056738.1:289507297-289774797 GCF_019279795.1 Protopterus annectens | reverse complement strand
ACATACGTGATGGGTCCCGAGAAGTGGGGGAGTGGGCAGTGTGTACTGGTGTGGCCAGACCCGACCTGCACCCAGAGTAAGGAAGAGTGCCGAAGAGGAGGTGTGGGTGGGGAACTATGGTTATGTAATTATAGGCCTAAGCATGCAGGTGTTGGCTGGAGCGGTTCTATGCTGACCACCCCAGGGATGTAAGCAATAGTGTGCATTGGGCAGACCCGACACCTAACAAGCAGCCACGTCTTGTACAAGTCCCACAGCAGCAATGTCTAGTTTATAGGGCAAAGGGCAGAATAACCGGATGTGTTGTTGCAAACCCACTAAATGACACCAAAGAACACATGGTCGCAACACCCCACTGTAGGCATGTAAGCCGAACTAATTGGCATCACAAGGTATTATTGCTGTCCTTATCCCCACCCAGGGGTGTGAGTGTCCAGACCTACTCCCAAATGCAGGGTATATACACAGCTGTCACTGTAGAAGAAACGGCCAGCTGTGGACCTTCCCGTCAGTTGTCCTGCACATCCCTGGACATGTGCCCTGCTATCAGCCCCTCTGTTTGGCCCAATAACACCACTTACCTATCGACCCCTGTTTCATTTGTAGTAATGTTCACAGTCACAGGTAGGTGACACCCTCCACACAACTATATTGGCAGAATCTGGATCCCCCAACCCAGGTGTATTACTGCAGCTGTCCCAGACTACATATGTAAATTACACGTGAAGGGAAAACTCAAGCAAACTTGGATCACCACCTGCTCACCACTCAGCGAAGTCCACCACCCCCCAACTAACACTCCACACCCCTACACCAACTACTGACACTGACACCTCCTGCCCTGCCTCGCATACATATCCCAACACCCTGCAAACATGCACTACTGCTCCCCCACCAATCAGTCAAACATCCGACTATACAGTTAAACTGTCCCCCCGCCACCTACCTGCCTACACTTTCACTATTCACATCTACTCTACAACACAGATATGGCATAACTAAACCTAACCCAAATACCTGAGTGTAACCTATCCAGAATTGCTAAACTGGAATCCCACTTCACCTTACACTGACCTTCGTGAACAGTCATACCTGACATGTACACCTGACTTAAGCATGTATAATACCGACATGTTCATGAAGTAGTGCAGGTATGCGGCAACAAGCAGGAGTACGCCTGTTTGGGGAGCGGTAAGCAATGCCCACACTGGTTAAGCAATGTGGAGGCCAACCCAGTGTAAGATGCCGTAACCGGAGGTCAGCAGGTCTGAGCCTTGTGCACACCAGCGCATACCCACCTACACTTCCCCCGTAGTGCCTTAGGCATGCTGTAGCCCACAGCCCTCATCGTGGCCAGTAACAACATAATCAGTACTCTCAGGTCCCCCTCCCCTGCACACTATAGTCCAAGTGAGTTACCACAAAGGCATGGCAGTTATACAATCAGCTGCTTTTATCAAAAACATATCATCCGGCACAGTCAGTGAACAGTATAGGAAATGTATGTAAGCATGTACATTAATACCAGCAAACATGTGCACAGTGCTCAGTCACAGTATTCCAAGCAGTCAATGAGTATCAATGAACAGTGCCTGTCCACACATACTGTGAGAACAGTAGTCTTGTATAATACTGAAGAGAGGAATGGAAAACGGGGCACGCCGTGTGAGGGGGGTGTTTCATCCATGGAAGCAGGAGTTGAGGCTGGTCTTGTGCATGAGCAAACTGTTGCTTCTCAAACTCCTGGCAGGATGCTACCAGTGGGAGAAACAGTGTAGACCAGCAAAGTCTACCCGTGACACAACAACAGGTCCATCCCTGGTGGGATGCACCAGACTTTGTGGGTCACAATGATGTTTCCACCAGTATCAAAGGAGGATCAAGGGAAGGCTCAAACATATGTGGACTAAACAGATGAAGAGCCTGCAGAAGGTTGCATCAACACAGTAAAATGGAGGAGTATCGAGACATGCAGAGAGGGAAATGTGTGGAGGTGTAGTATGGCAGGGCTAGCAACTGGAGAATGGATGAATGCTGTGTACGTGGAACTTGGGGGCCAAGGAAAAGGAGCATGGGTATGACATTAAGGTAGAAATATGCAAATTAAGCAGAACTGCAACAGTGTAGTGGGCAGAGCATGTGCCTAATGCGCACGCATTCCTGGTTCAAGTCCCACTGCAGTACATTCTATTTTCCATGTGAAATCAGTATATCAATATCATTTTGCTGTATAACCTACTAAATGACATTTACACTTGAATAGGAGTACTGCATTACACATAGACCCACTTACTATTCAAAGGACATGAGACGACACACAGGTATGTATACACAGATAACCTTTAATGGTGTATTTTACAATAATGTATGCCATTACCTACAGCACATAGATCTGGACTTATTTAATCAGTGAGAAATGCAAGGCCCATACAGAAAAGTAGATGCAGACAGTGCGGATATATGACATACTATGCTGTCCAGGCCAAGCTTGTCAATTCGTACAACTGTAGACAAAGGATTTGTCATCAAGATAGGTAACAATAAACAATAACAGATGTAATTCAGCAGCCGCCAGTTACACCCTGTAGTCAAGGCCTAGGGAGACATTTATTACCTGTGATAATGTCTATGTATCTGTCACATGTATGGACCCTAAGCAACAAATGTCGTGGGAGCCAACGATATGACTGGGATGAGAGCAGGAATGCTAGCAGTAAATAATGATAGGTCAATACCGAACAACCCCTAACCGTATCACAGCCGGACAAAGCCAGCTATATATGTGGAGGACAGAGGCAGGAACACAGGGTCACAATCGTAATATTTCTGTTACATACCCTGCAGATTGCTGGTGTTACAGGATTCATTGCAACATACCCTTATGCAGGAATAACACATCAGGAACACAACTGGAAGTAGCCATGTACTGATAGCACGCAACAGACAGACTGCTGGGGATATATCTAGGACAAGACCTGTGTGGTGCACAGGCGAAAGCAAACAGACAAGCCACTGGCCATCATGTGGATAGGCCCACTGTTGAGAGCTATGCAGACAGACTGCATTACATCCTAAACTACTATGTACAAGCAAACATTGCAAGACCATCAATATACAAAGCGCATAACAACACTAATCACTCTGTCGGTAGGTCTGGAACTTCTTAAGATTGTGTAGTTGTCCTGTGTCTGCAAGCCCCACTGTAATAGTTACTGCAACCTGCCGTCTGTAACACTGCTGCCCACATACGGGAAGGATGTCCTCCATATTGAAAAGGTGAAGGGACAACGCCCACATGAGTAAGCAATTTATAGTACTGGGTTGCCATGACAATGGTTAACTGAATCACTACACAGCAGGCTGCACGCAGTCAGCAACTGTTGCACACTGATTGGTACAGAGCCCATCAACTGATCATGTCTGTCACCTACAAAAGCCATGCTAAAATCCATTCGGATGAACTCATTCACTCTACTGGAGAGGGAGAGAGACAGAGAGAGAGAGAGAGAGAAAACAAAAAAAAAAATTATAAAACGAAACCCACACAGTGGGAAACAAATACCTACAAGCCACAACCGGGAAGGCTTCACACCCATCCAAAGAATAAAAGATATGTAAAACATAACTGTATGCAATTTAATGTAGTATGTGGTATAGATTAATAGGATATATGATGTAGAATGTTTGATATGTGCCATCTGTAGTTGTTCCTGTAATGATGTCCCGCTGAACAACTGCTCTGGACAATACTGTCTGTCCCTGTAAGCAGTGGGACATACCCACCTACTGTGCAGATCAGCAATGAATGACAAAGATGTCAGCCATAATATCTGTGTATGTTATGTTAGTGTGGACAATATCTGGTGGAAATGTACTGCCATCATGATAGACACATGGGTGTCAGAGCACACCACTTGCAGGATAGTCATGTTAATGTATAATGTAGCATGCACAAATGCCATAGGTGTGTAATAGGCATACCAGCAATCTCACACCATATTTATCACCCTAATCTTAGTCTGTGTTCACATGTGGCACCTGTCTGTGTTGCAGCAAGGCAGAACAGTGCAGCTGTGAATGAAAAACAGTTACAGAATGCGGACCAGATGTCTGTATGCACTCCACATATCTGTGTGATACAGAATGTGATGTGTATGTGTGCAGATACACAGACACTCGTATAGACATAGATATATCAACAACATACAACATATATCTACACATATATGTACATAGATGTATATTTATACACACATATATATATATATATATATATATATATATATATATATATATAGTGGCACTGACAATGGCATGCAGGTGAAATAGTCTGTAACAGGCCAGCAAAGATAAGTGTCCCCACAGGGAGCATGGCTACAAACATATAGCACAAAGCGTGGCACATACACATAGCACAAAGCTTGGTACAATACAACATATGTCCCAATGGTAGGTAAGCAGCTGACATAACAATTGCAGTCTGTAAATGGTATGTTGTAGCTGATATGGTGGGGGGAGACAAATATGTGTATTAAGAACTATGGTAACCCTGCTGTATGGGTGGCTCAGACCTGTTTCTATCCTTATGTCTTCCAGGAAACATGCTGCATAGTCGTCTTGCTACATACAGCACCTCTGAAACAGCGGTCATTATCGACCACCTGGTACAGCGCTATGTACTGCTGTTTGGCCGGAGAGCCCACAACCAGCAGGAGAGGACCACCCTGTGGAACAAGCTAGTCCATAGGGACAATGATGTCGGACTGCATAACTGCAGCTATGAGCAGGTCCGGCATCATTGCACTGACCTGCTTCGCCATGTACGTCGGCATGTAGCTGCTGTAAGGGGGGCAACCCACCCATCCACCCCTCACCCGTGCAGAGGAGCTTCTCAGCAGCCTTGTGGCACCTGTCCACCTGCAGCATCAACACCTGGCAGGGCATATCTTGGAGGTGGGTGCCAACGACACACCAGCTGAGGAGCATGCAGGTAAGGCCCCAGGGCACATCAGTACCCCACTCGTGCATATATATCTGCATCTGTACAGGTATATCATGCAAAACTGAGATGCCATATACATAGTCTGCTGCTGTGTAGTATTAATAAACAGCTGTGTATAAGCTGTAATATTGTATAATTCTACTGTTGATGTAATGTAATGCTGCACTCACCTTTTATGAATGCCACAGCTGTGGCCACTGACATCAGCTTTCTCACACTCCTATGTAGGCCCCTCCAGGATACCAACATGGCAGCAGCCTGTAGCTGGTGAGTATGGTTCGTGTTCATGCATGATGATAAACTGGGCATGTAATAGCTATGGGATATGCCATGCACATTCTAACACATCTACCCATACTGCATACTGTACATGTTCACGTTTTGTTGCTGTAAAATGCACTGCATCACAGTAGAGACCATGCTGGGGTATGGGAAGGGTACAACAGATACATGCAAGATAACTAACGCCCTAACAATGTGCAATGTGTCCACAGGAATGTGAAGTGTGGCAGGACACACGGCCTACAGTAGGGACATGTGTGACTCAACACCCCCATGGCTGCAGCTGCACACAATCAGGTTAAGTAAATGTTGCAGATGTAACCCTGACCCCACAGCACTCGTGACAGCAATGTGTGCACTGCTGTCACGAGTGCTGTGACAGCAGTGCACACACTGCTGTCATGAGTGCTGTGACAGCAGTGTGTGCACTCCAAGGGATGTGCACATGAGTAGACCTTGCAACCATGCAGAGGTCTGGGACATGTGTAGGGCACCCCTCACAGCCATGGTAAGGTCCGCTGGTTGTCAGTGTAATAGTCATGTACTGGTCATACATGTATTGCTGATGTTGTGATCTATAACACAGACATCAGGCATCCACAACTGATAGCTGTTCACATATCATCCATGGTATGGGTTGCTACAACACATAGGGGCTGTGACCATTGCAGCTGACATAACCGACACAGTACTACAGATGCATCAATGGGTTTCTACACCTGCGAGGTATGGTGCAAGGCAGGGTGCGCAACAGGTCCACAGTAACACTTTGTACATAGGTGCAATGTTAACACGGGGAAGGGCCATCACCTACCAACAAATCCCATGCCTCACACACATGTATACTGCTGCTTACATGATGTCACTATAGTTGCACTGCATGCTGTTGAGCTCCATATGTAATGCATGTTGACAGAAGGGTAATGGGAGGACTGTGTGTACAAATGTTGTGCAAATCCACATGTAGGAGTGTGGGGTGTGTGTTTGTGTGTGTGTGTGTGTGTGTGTGTGTGTGTGTGTGTGTGTGTGTGTGTGTGTGTGTGTGTGTGTGTGTGCGTGTGTGTCTCGGTAGTGTTTGTAAGTGCAATCTAGTGGAGTGTGGATGATGTATGTCAGGTGTGTGTGTGTGTGTGTGTGTGTGTGTGTGTGTGTGTGTGTGTGTGTGTGTGTGTGTCCATGTATGCACAGGTGATAGTGAGATTGACCACATGGTGGTACTTCCCATTGGGACTGTGCTGTACATGGAGTGAGACATGGGACACCAGGACAACCTGTTAGGTATGTGAACACAGGACAGCTGATAGCATAACAAGGTCTGTAGCATGGAGCATGCATTGGGAGGTGCAGTACATACCAGGTATACACATCATTTGTCCAGCAGCAGATAGGTAACCAGCTACCCACATATGCAGCACTACAAATGCAATGGGGAATTACCACAGCACATCAGTGAGTGTATCCAGGTAGTACTGTTGTCCACATAATGGGTCACTTGTGCAGCAGATGTGGCTTGGACTGAGCAAGACTGTAGTATGAGGTGCTGGTGTGTGACATATGTAGTGAATGTAACAGCCCTAACCATATAGGGGCCTCGTACACCATTACTGCCCCTACACAGGGTAATACAGAGTGACAGCAGTGAGGCCATGTACAACCTACTCCACCCAAGTCAGAGAGGCTATGGAGTAACAGGTCAGGAGTTGTAACCACACATGTAGGCATGGAGAGGAATGATATGTTAATGGGCTGTAGTGATGCGTGTATATTAGTAAGTGCCATGCAGGATCGGGAACATGTGTAGCTGAGTGTGGGACTGTCTGTAAACTCAGGGAAACTGAGGTAGTAAGGATGCTGTCAGTGTGAGTGTGTGTGAGTGTGTGTACTGTTATGCAATGCTGTACAGGTCTTAACATGTGTATTTGTTTCCCCCACAGGTGGCGAGGTGGGTCAGGATCCCTCCTGCATGCAAACTGAGGTAGGTGTCCCTACAGACACCGGTGATGATGAAGGTACAGGTGAGGCACAGATGGGGTTGTCAGAGGCCGACACTGCACCAACATGTCATCACCCTTCTAGCCACCCCAAGCCCGCACACAGTTACAGTGCTCCTACAAACCCCATCACATGTGGCCATAGCAGAGGGACATTTGGCGCTTGGTGGCAATAACCAGGAAAGTGTGGTGTCCATGCCAACTGTGTCGGGTCACAGTCGGCATAGCTGGATGTCTGGAAGGCCACCACATAAGCAGATGTACTATGGTGCTTGTGGGAGGACTGCAGGTCATCATGCCCCTGGCAGAGGCGCCACAACTGGTACCACCAGGAGCATATTTCAGGCCATAATGGAGGCACAGGCATGTATGGAAATGCACAATAGACAGGTCCTGCAGATGTCTGCTTTTGCAGCTGTAAGTGGCAACCTCTATGAACTCACTGGTGCCTTCCGTGAATATACCAAGGTCATGGATAGACGGTGGGGTGAGATGGTTGGCCTCCTTGACTGTGGTATGTCTGTGCTAGAACATGTGGTGGGAGTGGTGTGATGGCCTTGTGGATGTAGGCCAGAGACACTAGCAGCTGGCGGTCAACCTGGACATGCCAAGACACACAGCCACTCCTGTAGTGGCAGTACCAGCCCCAGCACACCATAGGCGCTGCTGTCTACACCACACCACAGCAGGCCTCATTCACATGGCTCTGGCCAGTCCCAGGCATGACATGGTCCCAGCAGACAAATGTCATCATCAGAGTAGCACCTCAAGGTCTGTACCTGCATGTGCCCATGGAACCCCTGGCAGGCACAGTGAGCGTGTCCTTGGCCAGAGGCAATGAACTGCATACCCTGCCAGATATGGTCTACAGCTGTCCAACATCACCCATATAGGGTAGCCACATGGCAGAACTGTGTGCATGCATACCCACACACTATGCAACCACACCAAGGGTGACCCCATACCGAAACACACCACATCACTACACCCCAGTCAAGGAACCACACCTCTCACCCTCACCCATGGTGACACATGTTTGGACCACCCTAGGCCTCTGACGCACCTGTAACACACCCTGTGCATATGATGATACCTGTGCCACATCCCTGTCATCCATAACATTGATGCAGGGACAGGCTAACATGGTTCTGATGCACACGGTCATTGTGATAGAGTGCCACAATGTACTGCAGTGTAGAATGTAGTCAGGGGTAATGTGTACTGCATACATGTCAGGTAGTGTAGACATGCAGCTATGATGCATCTCAGCGGCTGGTGACAACAATTGATATCCCCATACTGTCATCCATTTGTGCTGTAGGCATACATGCATCAGCAGGAGGATGGTCCACAGTCATATTCCACAAGGGTATGTCAGTGTGGTGATGCCATGACATATGTGGTGTACAGTTGCACACATGCCACAGGTATGTATAACAGTTATTGGCCGTGCAAACTTGACCGGTGGCCTGCTGTTACAGGTATAATCTACACCTTTATGTCAACCCATGCACATGCACACACATCCTTACTTGGTGACACTGTGTCTAGACCCCAACCCGGGTATGTAGTGCTACTGAACTATGCGGCTGTCATTGCACACACAACACCATCTGTAGGGTGAGGTGTGTACCAGGTCAAGTGCTACATGCAGACCATCCACAGACACGTACAATATGATAATGGGGATGTAATGTTTGTATATAGAGAATACATAGTGTGTCATGCCATCATATTCACACTGACTGACACATAACAGGTAGACACACATCTTAGAGACCTGGTTGTATAGTTGCTAACTAACTAGTCCATTTTCCAATGTGTTACAGGTAGGCTGCACACAGCACATCTGTAACTGGGTTGTATCCTGTTATCTGTTACCTGTATGGGTGATGGTGACATTGGCCACCTGAGAGTGGTGCGTGGGCCATATACCAGGTGTACCATGGTTTAAAGACAGTGTACACAGCACCCACATCCCTCACTGGATATTGTACACACTAGAACCTATCTTGTTACTCTGGCATACCCACTATCACACATTGGCCATGACACAAAAACAACCCATTGCATATCACAACAGTGGTACCACAGGGATATGCATGTGATTCACATGCCACAGGCATAGTAGGGTGTTGCATTGCATTGTCACACCTATGGGTGACAACAATATTCGTACTACTGTGTGGCAATGTGTATCATAATAGGAGTATGTGGACACAGAATGGTGTACCCTACAGATATGCACACATGCACACATACACACACATGGCAGACGTCAATGGTATTCCCATGCCTACTGACCCGTTGGTACAACACTGTTGTGCTGGTACTGCAAGGCACATGCAGCTGTTAGGGAGAGGAGTGTAACAGGCTACATGTTACGTTACTGGGGTTGAGAGGCACCACACACTATACAAGTTTGTACAAATAGGCATCCCCCCCAGCCAAACACGTCTGCCCTGCAATACACTACCAAGTGTTGGAGATCCCATAACCAGGGCCAGTGACAACATGGACACACAATGTTATCTGTACTACATCCCACCTGTATGATGTCAGGCTGGTATTGGTAACATATCATGCAGTACAGTCTGGCTCCCATGGGTAATGTATTATGTGGAAGCCATCAACATTACCAGGCTTCAGATACACAGACATGCAGATACAGGTATATATATATATATATATATATATATATATATATATATATATATATATACATACATACATACATACATGTGACTACACATACACATGCAGTTATATGTACAGTAAGATACATAAGTGGTAGGTGCACACAATATGGAACAGCCACTATGCCTACAGTTGAACCCTGAATGACTGGACACTGTATGTACCACCCATACAAATGACAATCGTTACCTGTAACATACACCCACAGAGAGGTCATAGGTAAAACAACACCCACAGGTTTGCAGACATGGAAACCTTTCATTGTGTACTATTACAGTTCTACATGCCATATCATGCCATACAGCTGTTCAGACATTGACAACGGAGTGATGCTACAGTGGACCAGTTACAGTCATACAGTAGGCTGGAAAGGTTCACAGCTGTTGCTGTCCAGGCCAAGCCATTCACATTGTACAATAGGAAAGACACGTTGGGCCATCAACAGTATGTACTCCAGGTGTGTAGTTCAGCATCCTCTAGCCACACTGTACAAATAAAGTAGGTGGTATAGACGTCATATGACCACATGGGTTGTAACTGCTACATAACATGGCATAACTGACACCATCATGAGCACACCAACACATAGAACAGTTTGTATGGCAGGGGGAAGTAGTCCTGCTGTACCCACCCAGATCCATGTCAGTAATGTGTATATAGGTGAAGTATATGGCACTGTACATCCAGATACCTTAAGGCAGCTCAGCCCTACCCCACATTTTGTAGCAGCCTAGGTCATTTCTGGTGCTCCCCCTAGACTCAATAATACAGAGCCCTATACCACTATTACATACACTGGGATCTGCAGTGCATGAGGGCACACATGTATTGTGTAGGTGGCGCCCACACATATATGGCCCCAGCCCCACCATATGTGTTGGGGTTACAATGGCGGTGGACTGATGGCAGACATGGCAGTGTGTTATACTCCCAGCCCACTATGGATCAACCACTGACATCATTACATATGTACAAAGCTTGGTATGTCTGTGATGGGCAGAGGCTGGAATACAGGCACATATGTGGACAACTGTTGCCATACACTACGTAAGGTGCAGGTGTTACAGGATAGTCTGTAACATACCCTTAGTCAGGGAATTGATGGTAGAGACGGTCATGGATGTAGCCATTTACCGGTAACATGCAACACACATACTGCTAGTGTATTTTCTGACACAAGACCTGTGTGGTGGACATACAAGACATGATAGGCACAGCTCTGGCCAGCATGAGGGTAGGCCCACAGTTGTGTGCTATGCAGACAGACTGCATTCCATGGCAACTAGTATGTACACCCACACCCTGTAACACCAGTACTGTACAAAGCATAACACAACTCCACTTGCAGTCTGTCTGTACTTTCTGATCCTCCTGCAAATATGTGGTTGCCCTGAGTGGGCCGGTTCTCCTGTATGGAGTATTGCTACATGCTGTCGGTAACACTGCTGCCCACACATTGGATGGATGCCCATCACACAGGAGATGTAATGGGACCACGCACACATGATGTGGGAATCTATAGTGGGTGGTTGCCATGACTGTGTTAATTGGGTGTAGTACACATGTGTAATCATATATCTGGCTATCTGGATATGTGTATGTACATATATTCCCACCATATGTACTGGACATGAAGTGTAGGCCAACCCCAGCCCGTATGTTCCCAATGTTGTAGTTGCAGCGGATGTCAGGTATGTATAGCAGGTATACTAGTAGACTGTTGCTACTGTCATTGGGATTGTCTTCACAGACGTGGTGTGTGTGGGAGGTCACATCTGCTCCTAACATGTGTGCCATTGGTTACTGAATGACATCCAAAGGACATCAGTGTACAGTACCGCTGCTAGCACGTAATGCCGCTGTGGACTGCAGCAGAGATATTGGCTACTATATGTGGAGGGTCTGACAGAATCTGTACAGTCCAGAGGTATACACATAAGCCCTTAGTGCTACATGTGTACCATATGTACCATGCCTGACAATATGGATGTGGATGGCCATGTAGATGGGTATAACACATAACGACCGGTATATGATGTCCACCATAGGTCATGCATTCACACAACCCTGCCTGTCCTGTAACGGTATGACTGCTGGTACAGGGGTACCATGACCACATACTACACAATAGGTATTGACATATATCTGCACTGCATCCCACTGCCCTGTCTGACATACATAACGGTTAGGGGTGGTTCGGCAGTGGGACATCTGGCTAGTATCTGCACATGACATCCCACTGGGTAGGTACACTCAGCTGCTATGCATGTCACAATGCACTGTGCAGGCTGCAGGCAGACTGGCTCAACACTGGCCTACACCTGCCAAGGGGGAATGCACATGTACCTGCATATAAAGCAGGCTTAACAGGCATGTCACAGCACAGGGTAAGATGTACCTGTGTGACAGTGCATATCCACAACCAATGTGAATACAGCCACAGCCACATATGGTTAGCTAACATGGTATTACAGTATACAGACTATGTGTTCGACACCATCCTCATATGTGCCACTCACAGACTGATCCTACATATACTGGCCTGCTACACAGTTTGGTCTGGTGGCTGTCTGTGGTAAGGGACATGTGTGTTTATGGCCCTACAAATACGTACGCCACTACAGTACCATACAATGGGGCAGCATGTAACATCTGATAGTAGGGGAACTAGAACAATGTCATCTTCCACAGTCTGTACACAGGCTAAGGTACATATCAGCACTACACACACTGTCGACATTCACCATAGGTACACAGACCTCAGTACTGTACGAACATCCACAGAATGTGCAGGTAATGTCATGTAATGTAACCCCTACTGTACATAACATGAACAGCAGTCATATATATCAGTGGCTTGTTCTCAGATATGATGCCACAAAGTATGATGTACAGCACATATGCGCTACTTCATGCACGACATATGTACAAAGGGTTGACAGAGGTGTGGCTGGGAGCACACACAGGGCCATTATTGACATGTTGCTGTGATAACCACATACATTTACTGTTGTTACAGGGTTGTTGCAACATATGTACTTTGAGGGATATGACGTTTGTGACTACCACAGCTTTCTCCATCTACTGACTGCAATCCTCACACTACCTTCAGCAGTTGACAGCTAGATGTTCCATGGATGACACATGCAACCATGGACACAACACTGCCCAGGCTGCAGATGACCCTGCAGATGGAGATTCCCCATAAACATGGAACTGGCATGGCAGGTACTGAGACATGTACAACAGCCATAGCCACACAAACATTGTGAAAGCAACATTACTCCAAATGCAGTATAGCTGCACCTACAGTCTGTAGTCAAGTCAGGCACATCCACCTCCTGTTAGTTGCACTGCTTCCACAGTGTATGTTGTTAGAGGTACACCACAATCCATCTGAGATGCTGTTTGCCACACGGCAGATCTAGTTCCTGCTCACAGTGGGTGAAAAGGGCCAACACCACCATGATGTTCCTAAGGTATTGGAGTGTGTTTCCATACAATTGACTATGGGAATGTTACCACAGCTGTTTCACATGCAATCAGCTAGGGGAGGGCTGCGATTCATGCAGAGGCCATCAGCTGATCATGAGCATTACTTATATTACACATGCTGCTGCCTAAGCAAAGTAGGTATAGGTCTCCATGTCCACCTGAGAGGGGGTGGAGGATGCAGATAGTGGCAAATACGTGTCAGGGAGGGGTGGGAGTGTAAAACTGAAGGATGTTTGTGTCACACACCTAGCAGCACAGGGTATTAAACCCCTGACAACTATGTAGTGCTAGCACAGATCACTGCAATTATTGGATGCACCACATGATTTACCTGTTGTGGAGCACTCAGAACATATATGTGATGGTGAGTGACATCTACAGGAGGGATACAGTAGCTGTATGGTAGGTGACATGCACATGCCTGTCGGCATGAACAGGTGCCGGCATCAACACAGCCACACTTTCACAAGGACACACACACACATTGACACATATGGCAGGACCAAGTGTACAACTCATTGGTTGTGGGATTGCCACATCATATCACTGTGCAGGTATCCCATGCACCACACAGGTCATACAGGGGCTGTACAGGTGAAGGATATGGGAAGGTGTCAGACATCAGACAGCATGCTGCAGTATGCCCATGGGGGTTGTAGGGAGTATGGATGTGAACATCTGCAGCATGCAACACACACACAAACACACAGGGTGCCAGTACTGACATGCATGGATGCATGTCTGCACAGGTGTGTAGTGTTCGACTGCACCAGATGGCTGTCTAAGGCTAGGCGATGGGTGTACTTTGGCATCAGGCCACATGACAATGGTCTGCAGTGTGGCTCAGGGATGTAGTGTCTGCTTTTGCCCACACAGGCGGGTATTGTATCCCCCATCCAGTCACCCTGGGTGACTACTGTGTGTGGGCAATGCTGTGCATCGCTTGCCATGTCTGTCCCTTTGTTCATGACATGGATGGCATCTGGGATGTGCACACTCCCACATGCATGTACAGTGACATGTGGAACTGTTCCTGGGGTGCCTGGCCCATGTTGTGAACACAGATTATCATCAGATGTGCCAGTTCTGCCCCCCTGTGGTGGGAGCTGGTAATGGCCAGCAGCTTTACCCTGCACCTACATGGAGTGCATGCTATCAGCATTCCTTGGTGTCAGTGGCATCTGTCCATACAGGCATGTTGTCAGGCATGGTATGTCAGTTGTGGGTTACATGTGATGGCACCACAGGTGGTGCAGGTGTCCATTGGGGAACATGGAGGAGGTGCACTGTCTGCATGTATGTGCATATTGGACTGAAGGTCTGGGTATCATGCCCTCTGTGGCCCACTGCTGTCACTCCATAGTTACTATCAGTGGCCAATATGCAGTGTACTACCCACATATTGGCTGTTACCTAGGCATGTGTGTGTGTATGACACATGGGGTGATAGTGTTTTCTGGGTAATACTGGGGTTGCTGACTGTGATTGCCTGGCCTGGATGTCACATGTCTGGGTATGGCTCTGCACCCCGGCCTCTCAGCCATATCACGTGTTATAGCTGCACAGTGGGCATTGTGATATATAGTATGGCCACAGGTAGAATGCTGTGTCTGCAAAACCCGTTCCACATTGGCCACAGGTGTCACACAGTCACAACCACCTCTACACAGGATGCAGGTTACAAACACACACTCACACACACACACACACACACACACACACACACACACACACACACACACGCACACCTGTTATGTTTGGGAGTAGAACCCCTACCTAACTAGTGTATTACACTACAGCACTACACAGTTATAGTATGCACCATGGATATTACTGGAGTAGTCCTTGCCCAAAAGTGTATTTCACACTGACTGACATCAGCAGGATTGCCAAAGTAGGGCATTTGAAATGACTGTGAGAGACTAGCCTAAAATGCAATGCTCCCTACACAGACAGTGACACACACAATACATGTGGAACTGCCATGTGTGGGGATGGAACCCAACCATGCTTCTAATTCACAATATAGCAGTATGCAGTTACAGGACGTGCTATGGTGATTACTAGTCTACAACCTTCTCAGACGTGTATTTTTAGGTGCATGACATCACCAGCCTTACCAAAGGTGGGCATGTGAAATGTGAGGGGTGAGTGTACCCTTAAAGCATTGCTCTCTACACAGTCAGACATGCACGCATACACACACAGTTGGCAGGTCGGAGATTAGAACTCCCAACCTTAATCACACTATGGCCATATGATGTAACGGGATGTGCTATGGGGATTACTGGGCTACGATCATCTCAGAGGTGTATTTCAAGGTGCGTGACATCGCCAGCCTTGTCAAAAGTGGGTATTTGACTTGTAAGGGGTATGAGTATCCTAAAAGGAATTTCTCTCTCCACAGTCAGACGTGCACAAACACAGACCCACACTCATACACATGCAGTTGCCAGGTTTGGGGTTGGAACTCCTACCTAACTAGTTTATCACACTACAGCAGTACACAGTTACGGGATGCGCTACAAAGTTTACTGGGCTACAGCCTTCCCAGGGGTGTATTTCTAGGTGGGTGACATCAGCAGCCTTGCCAAAGATGGGTATGTGAAATGTAAGTGGTGTGAGTACCCTAAAAGCATTGCTCTCTACACAGTTAGACATGCACACAAACAAAGACACACACTCACACATGCACAGTTGCCATGCCTGGGGTTTGATCTCCTACCTAACTACATTATCACACTACAGCAGTACACAGTTACAGCATGTGCTACAGAGATTACTGGGCTACAGCTTTCCCAGGGGAATATTTCAAGGTGAGTGATATCAGCAGCCTTGCCAAAGTTGGGTATGTGAAATGTAAGGGGTGTGAGTACCCTAAAAGCATTGCTCTCTACACAGTCAGACATGCACGCATACACACACATTCATCAGGTTGGGGGCTAGAACTCCTACCTAACTCCTTAATGACATGATGGCCATACGATGCTACAGGATGTGCTATGGAGATTACTGGGCTATGATCATCCCAGAGGTGTATTTCAAGTTGCGTGACATCAGCTGCCTTGCCAAAGGTGGGTATTTGACTTGTAAGGGGTGTGAGTAGCCTAAAAAGCATTGCTCTCTACACAGTCAGTGTCAGACAGACACGCACACATATGCACACACAGACTCACACATGCACAGTTGCCACATCTGGGGTTTGACCTCCTACCTAACTACATTATCACACTACAGCAGTACACAGTTACAGCATGTGCTACAGAGATTACTGGGCTACAGCTTTCCCAGGGGAGTATTTCTGGGTGGGTGACATCAGCAGCCTTGCCAAAGTTGGATATGTGAATAGTAAGGGGTGTCAGTAGCCAAAAAGGCATTGCTTTCTACACAGTCAGTGAGAGACAGACACACACATGAACAGTGACACACACTCACACACACAGTTGCCATGTCTGGGGTTAGAACTTCTACCTAACTAGTCTATCACACTACAGCAGTACACATTTATGGGACACACCATGGGGATTACTGGCCTACAACTCTCCCAAAGGTGTATTTCACATTGGATACCCTCAGCAGGCTTGTCAGGGTACCACTATGGGGTGGCCAGTGTGTGCATGGCCCATACACCATTCAAGTAGGGGTGACACACCACAGGCGGCCACACATGGGGTCATATGTCACAGGTTCGTGTATAGGGCAACTAGCTGAGTACGTCCTTGTACAGCTATGTTGCGCAGCTGACACATGAACCACATAGTCTGTGGTGCTGACAGGTACTGATCGCTAGTAACTGCAGTGTGTGACATCTGCACCTGATGTGTTTGGGGCCCTTTGGCTGTGTGCTCGGTGGGACAGGTGTGGATGGCTCCTTGTCATGGTCACCATCTTCCACACATCTATATCCATCTACCTTTGGCTTATTATGGTGTGTTGTCCTTACATATATGTCTGTATTCCTATTCACTGTGTACAAGACATGAGTGGTACATACTGACATGTGTCTGCAGTAACAATTTCAACCGCTGGACGTGTCTACTCCACTGGTGTTTGCATACATGGCCTTCATGTGTTTGTGTGTGAGCATGCCCAGTATGACCTTTCAGTATGTTGATGACTGATATTGCCTTCACTTCTCTAAGTGTGTGAGCATGCCTAGTAAGGCCATCTGTTTTGCATGTGTGGAGCATGTCCAGTGGTTTGTACTGCACAGCTGACCTTTGTGTTGTACACCAACAGGTAGCATGCTGTGTCTGCAGGGTATCCACTGATATATATATCTATATATATATATATATATATATATATATATATATATATATATATATATATATTATTTTTTTTATTTTCCATAACACAATTTTGTTTTGGTACTCCTTCACTTTTCATTCACAATGTTTTTACTTCTTTTTTAACTTTCATTCCCTCCTACAAGTCTTTGTATTTATGATATAGCATAATTTCTATCAAGTTTTTATTTTCCTTCATAATTCCTTTTAATACCTTATGTAAAATTAAAGATGCTGCATGTACTATTGGGTTTATTAAACCCAAGCCTTCTTGTTATTCTTTCATATGTAGAATCATTCTCTTGACTGGATTCAGTCTAGAGCCTCATATGAAAGAAAATATAATTATCATTAGTTCCTTTTCATACTTAATAGGAATCATATAGATGTTAGTAGCATAAGCATTTTTTTCCTATTACCATGGTGTTCAACAAGTGTGTTTTTTTCTGAATGAAAATCTATTTCATTTCCAAAACATAGTCATATCTTTTACTTCTTTGAGTACATAATCCCATTGTTGTTGTCTGTATTCATTCCTTCCAGATATTATTCCTAATATATCTAAATATTTTTCACTGAACTCAATACCTCCTATCATACCTTCCAAACCAAATCCTTTACTTTTCTCTTTATTTATACATAAACCAAATTATTTTTAAATTTATACTTAATTTTTCATTTACTTCTTCTGTCCATACTTTATTTTTAACAATTAATACAATATCATCCACATAATTATAGATTATTGGCAATTGTACTTCATCATTTCATATCCACCACTACTTGAAATTTTATTTGTTTATTTCATGTATTTATTTATTTAATTGATATAAACATTAAGTGTTTATTATGCAGTTTATTATGTAGGATGTTTTCTATTGTGATACATAATATTATTGATGCCAAATAATTGTTTTTGTCATGTTGCTTTAATTTGAAAAATGAGAATAGAGTATATATGATTGTTTCATTATGGGGGTGTCATAGGATTGCCTCTTTGATAAAAATGCTCAGCTTTTTTAGAATGTATGGTTCTGATGATGTCATACTAATAAGACGAAAGAACTAAACCATATGATTTTAAGATATATGTGGATGTTTATTACTAGTTGTGTTTTTCAATTTTAAAATAAAGGCTTGCTTTTTGGTGAGAAGAGTCCTGGTTCTTTGGAGCTCCTGGTTTTCTTCAATTTGTGGATTTTTTACCGGGATTGTGTACCTTCCTTTTTCATTATTAAACATAAAAAGATATAGTATTCAATATACAAAACCCAAGAAAAACAGTGCAGCAATACAACATAAGGAAGAATTACATATGCAGTAATCAGATGAAACGAATAACTATAATAAAAATAAAACAAAATGAAGTAAATACAACTAGTACATTTAAGTATTTACTATAATGACATATCTTTCTCAAGTAGCATAATGTACCATTGTCTAGTGAGCAGATTAGTCATTGAATTATTAGATGTAGACAGGTAGTGAAAAGAAAAAGAAAGGAAAATGCAGATTAAGGAGGATTTAGGCAAGGACAGGCTTTTGAATTCATAAAGTAGTGCTTGAGTTCACTAGTGATCCTGCAAATGTGAGGTGGTAGCCTATTCCACACAAGGGACACAGAGTGTTTATAGAGGAGTTTATCATAAGTTTTGTTGGGTTTATAGATGACTAGAAGGTGCTGGTTGGAACTACAAAGAGACTGGGTTGGGGTATAAGGGAACACTAAGGTAGAGAGTGATGGGCAGGCTAGCGGTTTGAGTAGGGAATGTGTCAGCTGCAGCTGGGCAAGTAGTAAGAGCTGAGGGAATTCTAGCCATTGAAGCTGTTTTAGGGCAAGGCAATGATGGGAGTTATAAGGTTGGTTACTGGCTCATCTGGTTATGTTATTGTAAGCTTGTTCTAGTCTGGAGAGGTTTGTCTGGAGGTGAGTTAGGATAGGGGAGGCATAGAAGAGACATGGAAAGAGAAAGGCTTAGGCAAGTGTGGGTTTGGAGTTGGGAGCAAGAAGTTTCTTATTCCTGTTGAGAAGATCCAGTTTCATGTTAGTTTTTTTGATATAGTGTTGGATATGGATGTCGAATTTGAGTTGCTCATTGATTATTATACCCAGTAACTTAATGTGAAGCTCAGCTTTGATGAGAGAGTTATCTAGCAAAGAAATAATAAAGGTGGATTTAAGGGAGTGGAGAGTTTTGTGGAGAAATAGTGGGAGCTTAGTTTGTTTGGGGGTTGAGTATAAGTTGATGCTCTGTGAGCCATTTTCAACAGATAATGAGTTTTTGGTGATAGAAAGTTTAGAGATGTCAGCATAAGAGATGAGTAGAGTCATCAGCGTACTGTATGAGGGAGGAGGTGTTGCAGGAGGAGTAAAGATGATTGCTGAAGATGCTGAATAGGAGGAGGCCAAGGACTGAGCCTTGAGGGACACCAGTTTGGATAGGTAGGAAAGGGGAGCAAGCAGATTGACATCTGACAGACTGGAGCCTATTTGACAGATAGCTTGGTAACCAGTGAATAGTAGAGGGGGAGAGATTAAGGTCAGTAAGCTTAGTAAGTAGCTTGGAATGGGAGACCGTATCAAAAGCTTTAGAGAGGTCAAGAAAGGGACAAGAAATGAGGAGGTCTTTGTCCCTGGCTTCAGCAAAAGTGTGAGTGAAGGATAGGAGGCAATGGAGGTACTGTGGTGTGGCCTAAAGCCATGTTGAGTGGGGGTCAGAAGATTTTCATTAATACGGTGAGTTAAAAGCTGATTATGAATACATTTTTTGAAGATTTTGGATAGAAAAGATAGGATGGCAATGGGTCTGTAGTTAGAGGGCTCAGTGGAGTTACCTCCTTTGTGAAGTGGAATGTTGTAGAAAGATTTCCAGATGTCGGGGACAGTAGACTCTTAGATAGATCTATTTATTAGGATGGAGACAGGATAGGCTATGGAATGAGCAGACACTTTAAGAAAGAGGGGGTATTTGTTAATTTCCTTCACTTTCGCATTCATAACTAATGAGAGAATTACATTACTAGCTGGGCAGACCTGCTTTTTTCCACATTCTATTTTTATTTTTTCCACAGTACAGCCACTTACATTTAGTTTCACATAGCTCCTTTTATAAACAGATTTTATTACTTGTAATATTTTTTGCTTACATTATATGCCTGCAAAATCCCCCATAATGATTTATATTGAATATTATCATAGGCTTTACTTGTATCCCCTATCATAACCTTCACTTCTATATTTTTATTTATGATATCTGTAGATCAGAGTGTAAAGTGTGTGTGCTGTATCTTTAAGAAGCATGGGAGGCTGTACGTGCATGTTTTAATTCCAGACACGTGCAACCCCTAGTGCCATTTTGTAAAAGCAGCCAGAGAAGCATGCATGATCGTAGTTGTTAGTTTGTATAGAAATTACTTGTCAGTAAGCCTCTATAGTGATGTGTTTGCATCAAATAAAGCTGCTTGAACAGATAACACCAAGACTCACTTATTTGTATCCTAACACGAAAGAGTCATGGTTTCAGAACCGGGATCAAAGAGAGAAGAATATTCGGAGCCATGAGATGTAAAGATGACAGCGAAAGTAAAACCGAGAGAAAATAGCACAAACATAACCAGAAAGCATCAAAGGTATTGAAAAATAACACAAATTGTTTACTGAATGTGAAAGACAAAAAAGGGCATTACAAGGGCACAAACTGCATTATCAGGCAAGCGGAAACTATGAAAAGTTTATTAACTAAAGGAATAGTTTAAGAGGAAAGTATTTGATGAAACAACAGTAAAGCGAAAAACAAGTATGTTTAAAGCAAAATGAGTGTGTTTGAGGCAAGGGTGGGCATGTTTAGAGTAAAACGAGTACAAGAAAAGTACATTGGGCATGAAAAGGGCTTAAACAGGCAAAACAAATATAATAAGAAAAGAAAAGGACAATTAAGCAAAAAATAACAAGGAGACTGTGTTTTGGGCAAAGTTCTGTGTTTAGGCATAACTACGACTTCATATTGTATCAAGGGTGTAACTAAAGTTATTCAAAGTATCTCAGGGTGTGTAAAAGTGCTTACAGTGTGTGCTTATTACTGTGCATGTATTTTGAAGAGTTCATTGTGTGCAAAGTGCAACTATTTTGTGCAATACAGTCAATAGCTATTTTGAGAAAAAAGTTCTTGTGCTGGATGTGTCTATTCACAAAGTGCTGCCATTAGAGTACTTCTTGTGCTGTAAAGAGTTGCCTAGCAATATACCACCATTCTGGGGACATTTCAGTGTGCTGTGGGCAGTTATTTGCAATGTTCAATTACTTCAAAAGTTACTGAGCTTTGAGCAACAGATGTTCAATTTATTTGCATTGTGCAGTTGCTTGATATGTTTCTTAAACTGATGAGGTGTTTTCTTGCAAAAGATGGCCTTACAAGAGTATTAACAGAGCTCATGAATTACTCAGTCACATTGTAATGTTCTCGAATGTTTCTTAAAGTGATGACTTTAGCAAGTGACGGTGCATGACTGTACCATTTCTGCCTTTACCGATAAAATTCCTAAAGCATTGAAAAGTCCAAGAAGTTTATTTCGCAAAGTCCAGTAAAGTATCAAAACACCCAAGAAGTTTATTTCGCAAAAGTCCAGTTATTCAAAAGTACTACGAGTTCGTTCATTCACATAATTCCGATAAGTCCAATGAAAGTATAAGTTCAGACCACGAAGGCATTGGACAAGTACTGTTTATGCCAGAAACTTATGCTTATGTGCATATGTGTATATTCATGCTGATCCACAAAACCCTTCACTGGTATGTGTTAATATGGCAAAAGGATTTCAAAAAACCCTACCATTTGTGTTTGATCAGAATATTGCAGAGAACTGGAGAATATTTGAGCAAGAGTAAGATATTTTCATACAAGCGGCTTATGCAGATAGAGATGCACGCACCAGGGCATTCATTTTGCTAAACCTAGCAGGGTCTGAGGTGATAGAAATAGAGCATTCATTTGTGTATGCATCAGCAGTATATGAAGGAGAAGGGGCGGACCACCATATTGTTGTACTAGCTAAACCAAGTGAAGACCCCGAGTGTTTGAAGCACAAGTTCAGAGAAATGTGCAACCATCAGACGAATATTATGTTAGAGAGGCATTTGTTTTACAAAAGAGATCAGAAACCAGGGGAAACATTTGCAGCTTATATAACTGACTTGAGAAACAGAGCTAAGACATGTCGGTTTGGTGATCTAAAAGATCTGCCAATAAAGGGCAAGCTTGTATGTGGTATTAATAGTGCTGCTGTGAGAAAGATTTTACTTCCTGACAGTGATTTCATGTTGAACAAAGCAACAGATATTTGTCAAATCCATAAGGTGACAGAAAAACATACAAGTATGCTTGCAAGTGACAAGAGCATGGTTTCAGTTGACTCCAGAGCAAATGTAGATAGTATGCAACACATGACAAACAAGAACAGGCCTAAGCACATGGCAGCTACAGCATTTCCAAATAAGCCACAAGATTTTCTAGAAAGTTCCAGAAAAGGTGCAAGCTCTAGTACCAGCTCAGTGCAACACAAACATGAATCAGCAAAACCCAAATCTAGCTTTATTGTTAACTGTGACAAATGTGGTGCAAATCATGAGTTTAAAAGAGAGAAGTGTTTAGGTCAACAATGTCACAAGTGTAAAAAATGGAACCATGTCCAAAAGTTTTGTAAATCAAGTAAGCCTCACACAGTTCTAAAGAAGGGATGCACATAAAAGCAAGTTGATCAAGTAGAGCTGAAGCAGTCAGCTTTCTATGTAGATGGTGTATCAGTGCTTGGTGAAAGATTTGATGCAGTAAACTTATTAACAAGAAGTGAAGTGTTTTGTACTGTCTGGATCAATGGAACATCCACAGAGCTCCAAGTAGACACTGGGTCAAAGTGTAATGTTATATCAGCAGATACATTTGCAAGAGTGAGAACTAATGAGCACTATGTAATCAGCAGTGCGAGACTTGTTGCTTATGGAAGTGAAGAAATTAAAACCGAAGGTTCAGTGATGCTTTCATGTTATCTGGCTGAAAACTGTTACAACTTGTTATTCTACGTAGTCCAAAGACCAGTGCAATCTTTATTGGGTCTCAAAGATAGTTTAAGAATGAATCTGCTTTCTTTTGCTAAAGAAGTTCATCATGTGAGTGCAGTTCCGAGTTCCAATTTCTCTAAAGCCATTTTCTCAGTGTATGCTGATGTTTTCAATGACAAATTGAGTGAACATCCAGTTGTGTATTCCATAAAGCTAGATGCAGAGGTCACCCCAGTAGTCAGACCAGTAAGAAGAGTTCCAAAAGCTATGCAAGATAGAGTTAAAGCTCAGCTGGATAAAATGGTGCAGCAAGGTGTGATTTGTCCAGTCACAGAACCAACTGAATGGGTGTTGTAAATGATAACCGCTCACAAAAAAGGCTCAGATGAAATCAGAATATGAATGGACCCAAGAGATTTGAACAAGCATTAAAGAGACCATACCATCCAATGTGCACAGTTGAAGAAGTTGCAGCTGTAATAAGAATGTCACTGTATTTTCTGTTTTGGATGCAAATAGTTCATTTTGGCAAGTGTTACTTGATCATAAATCCTCATTTCTAACTACTTTTGGTACTCCGAAAAATAAAAATAAGATACACAGCCTGCCAGGCTGAAAAACAAGAAAAACTCTTTATTAATCAAAATTACAGGTAAGTGCTTTTGCGATAAACTTATCACTTCATCAGACAAACTAGTAAAAAGACAACCTACATTTATATCCAATAACAGCCAATCAAATATTAAAACCAATTAAACACCTTCTAAAACATTAGTACATAATATGTAAAAAATGCAAGACTGTCTTGGGAGTACCCTAAAAGCTACAACCTACATATACAAGAATAAAACATGCTGAAATTCTAATAAACATGAGTTAAGAACATACATAAAATACCTAATAAATACATATAAAAATTTTATATGTATTTTTTCATCTCACATCTATTACCATAATTCGTCCTATTTCCACTATTGTTACATCTAATATTTTAATGCTTTCTTGACATAATATACATATGTCTGAGCATGCTTCTTTCCCCATGTTGCAAACTGCTGCACCATTCCAAAGTTTTTCAGTTTGTGTTCTTTCTTCCTCTGCTAATAATCTGATATCTTCTAAAACAATAATATGTGCATCTACTGCAACACATCATTGTAATGTATCTATTCTCCTAAGATTTTTCATACTGTTCACATTTAAAGCTAATTTTCAGCGTTTAAGAACAGTTAGTATAATAAAATGTTTATCCATTTCCTTTCTTATTTTCTCCAAGCATTATATTTTTGAATTTTCTTTCCCTTTAATGCATTTCCCTATCAAATTCTTTTTATTTCTTACTATGCACTAGTCAGCTTCTTCCTCACTTTGCCTGTTTCTTTTTCCTTGTTACTTTCTTTAACTTCATGTATATATTTATCAGTCACATCTTTTTGTACATTTAGTTGTATAACACATTCCTCTCTCTCTCTTTCTCCTGTATAACTTCATTTTCTTCCACATTCATTTCACATTCTAGCCATGAATGACCAGTATTGCCACATTTTTTGCACATTAAATCACATTTTTTGCATGATGCCCTGGTTTACCATATAAATAACATCTTATTTTATTGCATTCATTGATTAAATGGTCATTTTTCCCACAAAAATAACAAGTCTTTGGTTGACCCCTATATTTCACAAAACCTGTTACCATGAACATTAATAATTCTAGGTGCATGCATAACATTATCATTTTCAATTTCCGGTATTACTCCACATTCCCATCCCCCAGTCCATAGTCCTCTTTCATCATATATTTTTGTAGTGTCCATTACTTTTTTACATGTAGTTAGCAAATGTTCTTTCAGTTTTTTTGCTTCGACTTCAGTTCTAAACTGGAACATTATTATTTTTTTGTCTGGAAATAGCTTGCACCACATATTCTGACCATGGATAAATACCCACTGCATCACTGACACCTAATACAGCATAATTTTAGAAATAACATTAAAGGATGAATGTAGCCCTGAAGGCCTTTAACTTCATCCCTCTATGACTATCAAGCTAAATGATACCGGCCAAAGTATTGTCATAATCAGCAATATGCAATATGAGGCTGTGTACGTCCATTTACACCCTTAAATAATGCATAATAAAATTGTTCATTTACTCTGTATCTTATGATACCTGTAACAGCTACTAGTACTAAACTGAAGGACTAACATAATTCTTTTTGCATGTGCTTTTTATATATGTCTAAGCAGCCTGAGAACTATGTACATATTGTTCTGCAACAGAGTTTCAACATTTTCTCTGTGTAATTAACAACACTTTATGATCTGAAAAATGTGAGCTGTCTGCTGCAGTCCTACTGTTAGTTGCTCCAAGAAGATATACAGAGTATGCGATGGCTGCCAGGGTTTAACTGCAATTATTATACTGACATTTTGTCAAACAACCTGAAGTGACCTTGAAACATGAAGCTTTGAAGGTCATCTAGGTTAGTGGTTGTCTGCATCTAGATTATAGCTGTCAATTATTATTATTAATTATAATATATAGCAGAGTCAAATACTACAAAGGCATACCTCTCAACCTCTAGGCAGTAGAAATCATAGCAGTCTCTTTTAAAAAAACATTATAGCACAGGGACAGAAAAAGGAACACTTTTTTATTTTTAAAAAATAATAGGGTCTAGAATATATAAGACCTTCTAACTTACTGACAGAAAGTCTATATAGGCTTGGTTTATTTATTCAGTAAAGTAGTTATAATTAGGTCTGACTTAATAATTATTTGCAAGGATCTACAGAAGGCATATTTTAGGGATGAAAGCATTTATTCATTCATATTTATGTATGCATGTTGCAGACAATTTTAATAATGCATCAAATCACTGCTGCTTTGTGTTTATATTGCCTATAGTACCACTAGGTATTGTCTGAGTAGACCTAAAGGTCTTACATAAACTGTAATAGTCTTAAGTTTTAAGAAACCTATAACAAGTAGCTGGGAGGTTCGAGTTCAAAACTGATACCAGATGACATGCTTCAGCATGTTTTAAACTGCATGGGCTGGTATGAATTCAAGAAGTTTACGTAGATCAGAAAGACAGACTTTACGTGTCATATATTTATCCCCAAGGGTTAGCACAAGTAAAATTTACTCATGGAAAGGCTAATATAATAATTGAAAAAAATTTGCAAAAGAAAAATATGGAAATAAATTCTATAACATTTCTCAGACATCTATTAAGTTAGAGGTATAAAAGAAACACAACAGAGAGAACAGACATATTTAAAATGATAAAACAAAAATAAAATATTAAAGAAATCCTGTTCTTGACAAATACAGTGATATTATGTTGCCTTGCTTGACTTTCCCACAGTGATATCAGCCTGTTAATCTTCATATGCATATTTACTGGAAGTGTACAGGAATCCAGCCAGAGCTAAATTATATAATATGCAGTACAAACAGCAGCAGCCCTGCACTTATGGTAATTCCCCAGGATTACTTCTCAGTGTTCCATAAAGTCTCCCTACCAATCTGTCCAATTAACTAACTCCTTTCATATGAAATGACTAGACAGGTTCCGCACAAGCTTGGTGATTATTACTGACCACACCATGGATTTGTAGCAAAAGACTGATGCCCAGAATATAAAGTTTTGATACATGCTAAACAAAATTCTAAAAATTCATATGCTTAAAACTTCAAAATCACCTTAGACAAGATACTAAGCATTTATATGGCTTAATTCTCAAATGTACCTTTTGGACATAAAACTAATTTGTTTGACTATTACTGCAACTATACTCGTATGTTTAAATCCTTTGTCGGGGCATGGCAAACCACCACATATCTCATGTAAGTGAAGGAGTCAGCATTCACCATGTCCTGTCCATTATGTATTTTCACACAAAGGTTGTGGTGTACTGAGAAATGTGGAATACTTGTTCTCCATACAAAACAAATACCCCTCTTTTATTGACTGTGCAACCTCAAAATAGTAATGTTTGTGTAAATATTCCCCTGCTCAGAGATACTCGGGGATTGTTGATAGCACACACCTGTCAACCTCCATCTGTATCAACCCAATGGTGTCACTCTACAAGGAATCAGAACACTTGCCATTCACTCTAGTGCTCAGCACCTATATTTGTATATATGGGGTCTATGTATATTTATGTATGGGTTCTGCTACTTTTGTAGAATGGTGCTTTGGTCAACATCTGTTATGACTTTATCCAGATTTTTTGCTCTAAGAGATTGAGAGGTATGGATTACACAATTCTTGAGGCTGGCGAATTTACCCTTTTCCTGAGAACTGTGCAATCTGAGAGTCAGTATATACATTATTAGCAGGGGGTATGGGGGTATGGAGGGGCTTGCTCTCCTGTAAAAATGTTGCCAGGATTCATCAAGGTACCACAAAGTGTTCTTGATTCAGTAACCACCCTTACTCTGCGCTGTATGTATTCTGCAATGAAGACATAAACCACTGCTAATAAGGCAAGCCAGGGAGAGGTATATGTAAATTAACCATTTTCTCTCCCCCAATACCACCTACAAAAAGCATCTACATGGGAAAGTGATTCAAGAAACTGTTGGGCTGTGTAGATCAGTACAGCCATCTCCAGAAAGTCATGGTACTGAACACATTCAAAAGGTTATTTTCAACGACATATCACAACTGCGGTAAGGGGACTGGGGAGATGCACTAAACCACCAGGGATTAATCTTACTGGAAGTGCAAATAGCAGTATGGGGTCAGGGGGTGGGAGCAACCACTAGAATCCAGGGATACCATATACTGAAGTACTGAGGTGACCTGGGGGGTTAGCGCTACTGCCTACTTAAACAGCAGTTTATGACCATGGCATGCTGATCAGTAATGATCTACACATCATGGTAGCAATTGAGATTCAGAGACATACAAATTAGCCAGTAGTGAGGTCTTATCTTGTTGCAGGCAACATGTCCCTGAATTGCAAATGGGCACATCATGGGAGAAGGGTCTTTTTAGCACAAGCCGTATGGCTCATGTTTGGCCCTTTAATGAATCTTGGGAATAGTTTCTTCAACTAAATATAAATTACTGTTTCTTTTGGAGAACTTTTAACATATGATTTATTGTACATGAGGCTCCACAAGATGTCAAGGCACCCCCATCCATTTTTAGTCTATTCCTTCTATCCTCAATGTCTTGTTTTGCTTGATCCAAAGGAGTATTCCAAGGGAATACATAAAAGTTTTTCCATGATCTGAATATGCCATAGCTTCTTGTTTGAATTTGTATCTGGTACTGATAAATTCTAGTATCGGTACAGTAAGTAACATAGCAAGTGAACCCCTACAGTGTAACTGTAATACATATACAATTATGTGGTTGTGTTAGACAGTAGATACAGTAACAACAAGTGTAATGATATAAGATACACAATAGGATTAGTTATACCTAAGCTACCTTCATCCTGTTTGTTATAGAAAATTCCCTGTCTGATAAAGTTTAATTTTGAACCCCAGATAAGGCTAACAATCAATTCTAACAGATATTTTCCTAAAAGTCTCAGAAATAAATACACCTGCTTGATATCTCCATTTTCCTAATATGAAAGAATGAATCAAATAGACCATTTTTAATCATAATATATAAAGTCTCCACCCATCCATTACAATTTTTATATTATGTAGTATAGTGATTCAATAATATCTCGTCCCTCAAATTTTATACCAAACACTAACTTCTTTCATCATAAAGTAAATATCACATATTTTTCCAGCTGCACTATAGCCCTGACATTTTCTCTCTACTCAAGGTTTGTCCAGTTTCATATAATATTTTTACTAAATCTGCAGTACAAATTCAAGCAAAAGCTTATCTCTTATCATTATTACTAAACCATCTGCATAGTTTAAAAAATAGATTCACCTCATTTAGAAAGTGTGTTTGTGCAGCAAGCATATTGTTGGTTGGATCCATTATTACTACATTCATTACTAGGCAAAGGTGAAAATAACAACAGACATCCTTGCTTAACCCCCTTTTTTAGCTTTATACTATTTCCAAGCCAGACATTACCTAAATCCTGTACCCAGGATTTATCATAGACCCCTTTCAAGACTGTTGTAATTTTCTTTGGTATTTTACATGAATATAGACTATGCTAGAACTGTTTGAGTCTAATATTCTCATAAGGTTTAATTTCACAAAAAAAGCATTTTCCTTCATATTTTCCCAGCCTGATTCCTTACATCGCTTTTTTTTTTATTAAACTGTTTCTTTAGTATTTTTCCTATAATACCATAAATACTTCATGTAGAACTTCTGGCAAAAAAAAACTTTTTCAAATCTATGTATGCAGCCATCAAAATTTTACAGTCAAGACCACACAGTGAAACAGATCTCCAAATTATTAGGTCTCTTTTACCCCCCTTTTTTTCCAGAGTTTTATCATTCCAGCACATACTTCTCCAGAAACTAAACCAGTGTCATGCCATTCAATCAATACATGTTAAAATGCTGCCCTCTCCTTGTCTCCCACGAGATGATAAAACTCATATTGCACACCTTCTATCCCCTGCACAGAAGCTTTTTAGCTTTTTTGCCTTAGGCTATCTCTTTGTTTAATTCTGAAAAAAATATTTTTTTCTAATAACACTGCAGTATCTAAGCCAATTTTCTTAACTTTTCATTACATGAGAAAGAAACAGGATGCCCCTCATTCATATTTGCTGTATATTAGTCTGGCATAGTTTGAATGTTAAGTTGCCTGATGATCAGATAACCACTACTATGTCAGAGAGTAATGTATGCTCACAAAGTTTTACTTGTTTCTTCAAAAAATGGGCTAATGTCTTTTTTCACCTCTAACCAAATGTTTCTGCCTGTACAAAATGTCTTTCATCTGTAAAGTGTTCTTCTCAAATATCTCTCTTTTTCGAATGACAGGCAGCATCACAAGCAATATATTTCTCTAAATGCATGTATTTTGCAAATACACACTGTTCTATATGACACAAAGCCTTATATTTTAGTTTGAAAGTTACCCACCAGTCTGACTATGAAGAATAAAATGATCTTGTGCACGGAATATCATTAAAAAATGGCAGTCTTGCCTGTAACGCGATATGTAAATCAGCACAAAAGCCTGTCAGCCTAGTCACTTTCCCATTTAAAAGGTATTATTATCATTTCCAAAGAAAGGCCAAGCTGCTGTATGATCTGAGACACCTACAATAATGTTTCTGCTAGCTATTTCCAAGATGGTTCTAGATTAAACCACAAAATGTTTTCTGTTTTAAAGCCAGCTCTACAACATGTTTACAGTTCATAGGTAGGTACTAGGCTATCGGCTTGAGGGCCTACATAAGCCTAGCCAACAAGGTTCCCTGGCTTACGCCACCCAAGAAAGTTATTTTCCTGTGCCACTGTCGAGCAGAGGCACATTAGTGATCCCCGGGGAGTATTTCCTATTTCCCATCCACTTCATCAAGATTTTTCTTGAAGAGTGCTAATGAAGAACTTTTCTTGACATAGATTGGTAGCCTGTTCCAGAGTATGGGAAGTCTCTGGGACAGGCATCTATCTCTCCAGCATGTCCTGTTTATTGTGGTGACAAGATTTAGGTCCCTAGACTGTGTAGCTCGGAGGGATTGGGATTTTTTTAAGTGTAGCATGTCCAACAGCTCTGGGTTTGACATAGCTTTATATGTTAGGCAGAGATCACCTCGGAGTAGGCGATATGCTAAGGAGTAAAGCTGGAGTTTTCTGAGACGGTCAGTGTAGGGCATCTGTTTGAGGCTAGTAATCCTCTTTGTGAGGTACTTCTGTGGCCTTTCCAGCTGCTGCAGATGTCTTGTGAGGTACATTCCAAAAGGGGCGTTGTACTCTATAATGGGTCTAATGAGTGTCGAGTAGAGGGGAATGATGACCTCTTTTTTCCTGGATGAGAACCCTTTTATGATGAGGTGTGCCACATAGAAGGACTTCCTGACTACTGTGGTGATGTGACTATCAAAGGACAGACTACTGTCCACCTGGGTCTCATAAAGTCTCTTATCATACATTTGATGTTAAGTAGACTGCTGTCTATGTAGTAGTTAATGGGTACAGAGTTTTTACCAAAGGGGATGACAATGCACTTTTTGGTATTGAGCTTGAGGTCATGGCTCTGACACCAGGTGTCTGTCTCAGCGAGGCCCTTCTGTAGGATTTCCACATCATTTGGGGACTCGACTATGGTTCCTAGTTTGCAATCATCTGTAAACTTCGTTAGCCAGAGGCCTTCTGTGTTAGCCTGTACTTCAAAGAAGTAGATACCAAACAGGAGAGGTCTCAGGAATGAACCCTGTGGTACTCCACTTATCACTGGTTTGAGGTCATATTTGCAGTGTGCAACTTTTACAGTGTGGGTTCTGTCAGTGAGCCAGTTGGCAACCCATCTTGTGACATAGGGATTTATACGTAGTTTAGTGAGTTTAGCTATAATTCCAGAATGGGGGATGGTGTCGAAAGCCTTGGTGAGGTCAAGATAGGCTGTGTGAACCACCTTACCCTCAACCACGGCTTTGGTGACTGCCTCAAAGAAGTCGATCAGGTTCAGGAGGCATGATCTGCCTTTCACAAACCCGAACTGGGTGGGATCCAGAGTTTGGAGGTTACCAATGTCTTTGTTTATGTGTTCCATGATGATACATTCCATGGCCTTGCAGACCAGGCTTGTCAGGCTAATAGGGCGATAGTTCTTGGGATCAGTGGTGGCTCCCCCTTTGTGGAGTGGGATAACTGTTGCTGTACACCATTCAATGGGCACAAAGCCTGATGTGAGGCTATGACTGAACATGGTGCTTAGGTGGGGGAGCCAGTTCGTTCTGAAGTTCATGTAAAATGCAGCTTGGAATGTTGTCCGGTTCCATGGATGCTGTGTTTTTGGCTTTAGAGAGTGCAGCTTTTACCTGCGTAGTTGTGAATACAGGGACTCTGCATTCTTCCTGTATAGATATGGACCCTTTAGGGGGTGGGGGGGGGGGTAAAGTTAGCACTGAACCTATCTGCCTGGATGTTGGCAATATCAGTTGGTTCTGTAATTTTTGTGCCGTTGTGCTGTAACTCAGAGCAGATCTGGGTGTTGCCACTGAGATTCTTGACATAGCTATAGAATGCTTTGTGGTTGTCCTTAGAATCAGTGGTGATTTTGTTTTCATAGCTAGCTTTGGAGGATCTTATAAGGGATCTCAGCTTCTTACTGAGGCTGACCAGGGAGCTCCTCCACTCATGAGATTTTTCTCTCTTTTGCAACAATTTGTTCCTTCTGTTGTACAGTTTGTTTATGGCAGGGGACCACCAGATTGGCTTCATTTTTTGGAGGATAGCATCTTGGTTCTGTTTGGGATAGCAGGATCCATGCACTTGTGTAAGTGCTTATAGAGTGCATTTGTGTAGGATTCAGCAGTTGTAAGTGTATTGTCCATCTGCATGGGGGTCATGAAGTTCACCACTTCTGTCTTAAGAAGCATGAAGTTGACTTTGGAGAATTTTTTTACCATGGTTTCCTTAATGGGGGATGGGGGCGGAATGTGGATATCAAGGGTGATTAGCTTATAGTCGGATCGGACCAATGAGGAGATGACTTCAGGTGTGGAACACCAGTCACTCATGTTGGTAATGACTAGGTCTAGGATATTGTTGCTCCTGGTGGGGGCATGGATAAGTTGATCCAGGGCATTGGAGTTTATGAAATCCAGAAAGCGTGTGAAGGAGTTGGTACACAAGTAGTTTTCCCAGTTAATGGTGGGGTAGTTGAAATTGCCCATTATTAGGGTGTTTGGTTGAACTCTAATATTTTCCAGTACATCAAGAAAAGCGGATTGGGAATCTTGGGGCATGGTGGGGATCTGTAGCAAGCTACAATTTGGATTGCAGTTTTGCCCAGAGTTAGTTACACTTGGATAACCTCGGATGAATTATGCTGAGCAACTAGCCTGGAGGTGTGGATATCCTTAATGAATATGGACACACCTCCGCCTTTGGTGTTCCGGTCCAGTTTACATGGCCGAAAAGTGTGGTATGAGTTATAGCCTGGTAGTGCAGGGGTGCTCTCTAGAGCCTTGAACCAGGTCTCAGTCACTGCACAGATATCAATGTTCACCATTTTAAGGAGTGCCTTGAGTGAGTGCATTTTGAGATTTAGACTTCTAGCATTGAGTAGCATTACCCTCAGTTTTTGCTTGCCTGTTCCAGTCATGGTGATTTTGCCTAAAAAAGGCACTATAGGGGTGGCAAGAGCCTTAGCCAGTATCCGGAATCCCAGGGGCAACAGGTGCAGGCCATCTCTGGCAAAGCATCATGGCCTGTCGACCATGTCATCCCAAGCAGACAGATAATGGATCCCCCTAGAATGACGCCAGAAGCTCAGCCAATTGTTGAAGTTAATCATTTTGTCCTTGTACTGCGGTATCATTCTGGGCAATGGCAGAATGCTACTCAGGGCTAGGGTCATACATGCCTAGGCTACAAGATCAGAGAGCTCTTCCATGTCTCTTTTCATGTAGTCCAGGGAGGTATGTCTCAGGTCATTCAAACCAACATTGACAATGACAGTCATATTTGTACTTGTTGTGGAGTGACCTGAGTGCGTGGGGTTATGTGGCAGATCCTGGCACCTGACAGGCAGCTGACAGTAACCTTCTCCTTGTTTAGCCTGGTGAGTGGGACATCAGTGTGCCTGACTATAGAGTCACCTGTGACTATTGTTATTGGCTGTGGTTGAGTGGCACACTGAGTCTGTGGGCTATGTGTCATTTGGGTTGTGTTGGGGGTGGAAGTTGCTTGCGTTTCTGCTTTTGCTGTCTCTGTTGCTTGGGCAGATTATTATTGAGAGCCTGCACAAATGTTTTTGTGTTTCTATGTGTGGATTTTGGTGGTGTAGATTTAGTGAGACTATGTGATAAGTGTGGTGTGGTGCAAGTGTTTACCTTCTCCTCTTGAATGTCAAGTTCAGTCTTGGTTGGAGAGAGCTTTACCTCCAGTTGGGCTAGATAAGCGCATCTCTCACAGGTTGTAGTGTTGGGTGGTAGGAGGAGAGGATTGTCTGTGTACATGAGGCAATTTCTACATTGCCCCAAGATGCCCAGATTCATCAGATAGACAGGAGAGAACACTGGGAGCTGACCCTTGGACATGCCTGAATAAAAAACTATTTTCTTCTAGATAAGTGAGGAAAGTGAGTACAAGAGCTGTTTTTCTCTAACCAAGTGAGAAAAGTAAGTGCAAAAACTGTTTTTTTCTAGGTAATGAGGAAGGTTTAGTGCTATAGTAATTAGTAGCTTATTTAGTGCTTACAACAAGTTCTGAACAAGTGCTGAGCACGAATAAGCAAATTCAAGTGCTAAAACTAAGAAACTGTATCTGCACTAGACTAGTTACAGGAAAGAAACAAGTGCAAATGCAGGCTTTCAAATCAGAAAGTTGAGAGAGATGGAAAAGATTGCCCAGACAGCCAATAAATACAATTTCTGGGCCAAAACCACTCCTTATGTGGTAAACATGTTACTCAGTGCTTACCACTCCCACTGACAAGCTAGAAGGCTTCCCTCCAACACAGAAAGGCTTGGGGGGCTCAGAAGCTTACATACAGTCTTGGATACAGCAAATCTGTAACTGGACTACACTAGTTACAGGAAAGGTAGGAAACAGGCTTACAGTTTTTTTTTTTTTTTTTTACAGAAAAGTAGCTAAAACATCAGTAAAAACAATTCAAATCTAGTGCAAGTTAGCACACTTGAGTATGTAGCAATATTAGACCAAACACAGTTTAAAAATGCAATTAAATTAAAAATGCCAGATCAAATCTACAGAGGGGCGGGCAACTGCATACGCCACCAAACGTAAACAACAAACCAGAGCTAGGAAGGGTGGGCGAGACAAAACACCTTCAGCAGAGATCTGAAAAACTATACAGTGAATCAAAAATAGCATTGCACAACTCTGAATAAAATTAGTCCAGCAACAATTTACAGTACACAATTCTGAAGAACCAAAAATATACTTAGCTCTGTATATTTCCAGATAGTTTGAAAAGAGTTCTGTTAGACACAGGTTCCAGCAATGATATGCAGGCTGTTAACTAACAGGGTCTATTATTATGCAAGTAATCAGTCTGTGTTTTACCAATGTAAAACTGGAAAATATCTAAAAGCTGACAACAAACTTTAACATCTGACCCTATTTTCATTTTTCTGACTCTAATGTTGCAATTAAAGTCACTTATGAAAACTTTTTTTGATAACTAATCTGGATATAGTTTTCATCTTATGGAAAATCTGTCCTCTAGCTTTTACTAAAGTGTATGCATATAGAATAAGTTGGTGTAATACCTTGTCTTTTATCCGACAGTCTGCCAGCACCCCAATTAATTATGTTCAAGATCTGAGTAACTGGGTTATTAAGCAGGAGAGATAATCCAGAACATGTATCTACACTCAAGGCCCATATTATTTATTTTCCCCATGCATGCACAAACTGGTTTCTCTTATAGCCTTGTAAAAATTTCATATCCGTTAAACAAATAATATGTCCTACTACATTTTACACTACTGTAGTACAATAATGTATCAGGCATAATTTTATGTATTATTTACATTAACATTAATTATAGACAGGTTATACTTTTTCCTTTTGCTATTTTGCTGGGTGTCTAACTGTGTTTTCTTTTCTTATGACATACTCTACTCCCAAAACAGCTGGTGCAGTGGAGTTTTCTGACTTTGGAAGTTCAGTCAGAAGCACACGAACTTAGTTTCATGTCTAACATTTGTTAATGTCAGTGTTTGGAAAGGATGAAATAGTATCATTTGGTTCAAAGTTAATGATAGGTTCTGTTTTCACATTATCCCTCCCGTTCAAAATTTCTTATTGTATTTTCAGCAGACTGTACTGATAAGCACTAAGTATCATCGCAAACACCTTAGTTACATGCATGTATGGTAGTATCAGTACGATCCAACCTCCAGTGACCCCCTCCCCCGCATTTTGTTCAGTGAGGCTGACAAATTTTAGCATTGTAGCCTTTCTCACCACATGTATTACATGCCTGTTTTAGGACAAGCATTAATTAAATGAAGAAAAATGTTAGGTTACCCTGCATATTTTGCTGTCCCTCTTATACCAGCAATGTTTATAACACATAATAAATAAGTTGTTTTTTTCCACTACTTATTAAAGTGAAATACATTTCCCACTCACCAGTCCTTAACTTCCTATGATAAATATTCTTAATACTTCAAACAATTTTACATTTAGGCTGAAAATAATGCAAAATGTCCTCTTCAGAAAGAACATCCATTCTAAATAGGAAAACAGCCTTTTTCCCCCAAAGTCTTTAACAGCTAAGAAAATTTAGGAATTCCAAGGATATACAATCTGTTAGTACAGACATAAAATTTATGCAGAAACTCAAAAAGTCTTAAGGTACAGAACTTTTCATCTCCCAAATGAATAAAGGAATGGATCATAGAAATGTAAAACCTAAATGTACAATACCATTGCCCCAGAGAGCATACCTGTTAATAACACAGCCATTTTTTGAGGAAATACAAATAGTGGCTCATTATTTTTTCAGATAATCTCGGTTCTACACACGCACTCTCTCTGTCTCTCAGCCAACATGGCAGTATAACACATTCCAGCTTTCTGCCCAATATTAGCATACTGAATGGCTTAGTATGTTGCTCACTACTGGCTACTGTTTCCTGAACAATAAAAGTTGTTGGCACCCTCTCCTGCCTAGGAGTGGAAGTTCTGCCTTAGTGCTTCCTAGAAAGTGCAGTAGTATCAGTCAGAAATCTTAACATGAAGCGTAGTGTCACCCAAACTACTGCACCATCACTCACGTGAGTTACTTCAGTCTGACTAGTCAGCGATTCAAATAAATTCAGAGATAATGGAGAAACCATTTCTGTATCAGCTGCACAAATAATAGGAATAACAGTTAAGACACCATAATTTTCTCCACTTCTACATTCAGAAAAAGACTCATTCCAATTCTGCACTCCAGCAATTTTCTGCACCTGCTCCTCCATGGTGTTTCCTTGGCTACAGCTGCCCTCAGATTCCACTCACAGGAAAAGAGCAGGGAAAGTCCCCTGATGTCTTGGCTAAATTTCCCATAGTCAGTACAAATACCACCTTGTGTCTCCCAAGAAAAGAGGCAACTGGCCTATTAGAGTTAATCCAGCGAACAAAAGCATAAATTAATAAACAAATAAAAGTGAGGACACAAGAAGATGAGGAAATCCACTGCATGAATGAATGACAAAATAGGTTAGGGTCACTATGAAGTGTGATCACCCTGGTGATTAAGATAGAAGAATGTGTGGTATGCTTGTGGCTTATTACAGTATATCAGCCCTCTGACATATCAAGGAAGGAGGATGAGACACCAAGGGAGAGAATAAATGAGTGCTGTAAGAGAAAGTATCGTTTAGTCCTGGATGATCTGAATCTGCCAGGAGCATACTTGGATGGTTGCAAGCTTAAGGATTGAGGTATTGGACTATGAGGAGTTTAGTCAACTGGCTTGATGCTAGTTAAGATGAAGATGGTCAGTGACGTCAAAATGGGGTTTTATTACCCAACAGTAATTACACTGTTGTGCACATTCAGTGGGAAGACATGGATAAGAATACAAAGAAAAAATGATGGCGTGAGACTTTAGATGTGTAGATTATAATGAGTTGGAAAATAGGGTCAAAGGTAAGTTAAGGGACTAGAAAATAAATTAGATGAGTAATCAGTATGGGAATAGGCTAGAGGTGCAATGTGCGGAGACTAATTTGAGAAAGATAAATGGTAAATAGGAGAAAGGGTCAGTGTGGCTGCATAAAAAATTAGGTTAGTCATTACAGGAAGCAAAGGGCAGACAAGATGTACAATATAGAGGAGGCATAATACAAAAAGCCAAGCAAGAAGACAAATAAAAGGAGATGGCAACCAAGGCACATGCTTGAAGAGAGTTGGGAGAAAGATCTAGAGCAAGAACAAAAGCAACTGAAGTGATATGTCAGAAAGAATGAAAGAGGAAACTGTGGGAAAATCCTGGATGGGCTCAGCAATGATGGTAGTAAGAGTGTGGAAGAGTGGAGAAAAGGAAAAATATTCTTTGAATACTTCAGTCTTCAAGAAAGAAAGCAAAGGAAGGGTGTCATTCAAAGACAGATTTAGGAGAATAATAGAAAAATACTAGAATAAAGAGAGATGACAGAATAACTAGCAATTGTCTGCCCAATAGTGAATAAGGCTCAGTGACTGGCTAGGCGGCCTCCAATTCTCCTCACAAATGTGCCAGAGAGCTGGCGCATTGCCTTTTGGAGATAGTTAACAGATTACTGTTCACTGCAGAATCAGAGCACAGCAAGCATGGTGCCTTTATGCAATAGGGGAGCAGAAAATAATTGATGAACTACAGGTTTTTTTGCCTAAGAGTAGATGTAGGGAATGTCATGGAGACAATCCTGAGGGGAAGAAGAACTGTTGCTTTCCTAGAGGAAAATCATTTTCAAGACAAAACCAAAAATAGTCTCATGGTCAAACAGAGGTATCAGCCAAATCTTTACAATTTTGGACTGTGCTACAGGAGAATTTGAGATTGGAGTATAGCTGGATGCTGTCTGTCTTTCTTTCACCCAAAAATTTCAGTTGGTCTTGTACAATGAGCCGCAAGGAAAATCAAAGAGATTTTTGTACAATGTTGCATGAAGAAATGGATAACCACATGATATAAGATTAGGCCACAGTGGGATATGATGAGATGGACAACATTATGAAAAAAGGAAATGACAATTTTTTGGTTTATTTATTTCAGCTTGTTAACTGGGTGAATGGACTATGAGGACCCTTTTTAGCAATGGCCTGGGCAAAGTCAACAATGGAATACATTTACTAGTACACATAATTAACAGACATTGATAAATGTAGAATATGTCTTTAGACAAACAATGACAGAACAGTATTGTATGGATTACATTTTTACAAATGTGAGGAAAAAACTATTTGTAGTCTATACAGATTTGCACTGTAAATATAGCACAATAGAGGCAGAGGTATTTACATGGCATCAACTGAGTAAGTGGGATTAATGTGACACTAGGTACTCAGCTAAGTAATGCTTGTCATTATTTTTAAAACAAGAGCATTTATATAAGCGTTGATTAGAGACAAAAGCAAAGTACTTCAACTAAGCTTCGTCCACCTTGGTATTATGGATATAACAGTAGAGCACAAAATGAATGTGCTATTGTTGACTAAGATGGCAGTGTCAGCAGAAAACAGAATGATAGTGTACACCCTTATGGCCAAAGATTCTAGATGCAAAGAGGTAATGCTCCCTCTGTAATGTACCCTGATCAGTCCTTGCATTGTATACCTTGAATAATTCTTTAATCACAATAGGAGAGAGACATCAAACTGTTTGAACTACTCCAGATGAACTCTGCCAGAAGGGTTCCTTTAATGGAGAATACAATATATCGAAGACCTTGAACTATTTCTCAGTCAAGATCAGATGAAGCAGGGGTAACACAGGGACAGAACAAAAGATCACGTCAGTGACATATGAAAGGGGACAGGACGAGCAGTAGCATGTTGTAGGATACAACTATTCCCTGGATCTGTGAAAGTATTTCTTCACTGAAAGAGTTATGGGCCCATTGAGTAGACTAGCAGAATAAGGGATGCAGATGGTAGCAGAAGGGGCATTTAGCAGGACACGGTACAGGTGGAGAAAAGAAAAGAATCAAAAATAATTTTATCAACAAAAACTGTTATTGGAACGCTCCAATAGCAAACTAGAACTATGATCATTTTTTTATCAAGGATGGCTGTGAAAGTACTGCTTGCAGTGGCTTACAGACATTTGCTCAGATCAGCCAAAATTATGCCACAGTTGCTTGAACATAACAAAGCTGGGTTTGTAGTTCCTCATGTCATGGCTGTTCAGTTCACATGTGTGTGATCATTGTGCTTGAATGTTAGAGCTTAACATGTGGTCAGATCTAGTAGTTTCACATGGGAAAAAGTGAGACACTCATGTCAGTGATTGTACTTCTTCTGAGGTACAGTGACCTCAGAGTGAAAATAATAATGATGGGAGGTGTGGGGAGCAAAGTCCCCTAAACGGGAAGTGCAGGAAGGCAGCCAACTACAAAACCTGCAACTGTTTCATTTGCTCATATTATAAGGAAGTCAGTTACATGTCTTTTGAGTATGTGTGCATTTGGGTATGTTATTTATGAGCTGTTGAAAAACAAGCTCAGGTAGATCAAGAAGGAGTTGTAGTAGAATAATTTACAGACTAACATTTTGGGAATTTTTATGATGTAACTGCACAGATGTTGGGATTTATTTTGGGCACATTTTTGGTTGGGATTTAAATGTTTTATGATATCTTTGTATTTTACAGGTGTAAACCAGATTACATTATTTTCACCCTTAGATTACTGCAATTTTGAGAAGGAGCAAAACTAAAAATATAATTCAAAGTATATTGTTTCCATTTCTGTAAAGTGGAACATTTTTAAGCTAAGAATAAGTCTAGAGAGTGTGCCTGAACATAGATAGCTCAGGAAAGACTTGCCCCTGCAAAAAGCTTTTCATCTTTTTTCATGCTTAGCGATGGTGCAGCAGTAGTGTTGTTGCCTCACAGCAAGAGGTACTCCCGTTCGATTCTTGGCTGGAGCTCCTTCTGTGTGGAGTCTGCATGTCCTCCCCGCAGTCGAGTGGCGTTCGAAAGACATGCGTGAATGGGCGTGCCTTCGTTGAAGGCTGGGCGTCCAGCTGGCAACTCGACAGCATAAAAATCTGCTGCCAATCATTAGTGGACCAGAGTTCCGCTGTGGCGACCCCTAACCGGGAAAAGCCGAAAGAAGAAGAAGAAGTAACATCGCTTCTAGTGATGTCCACAACTGTGCTAGAGTTCATTTATTGGGCTGTATTGCTAAAATGCACACTAAAGCTAGGAAAAATAAATATCATGTCTGTCAGTGTTCAGGCCATGTGACTGAGAAAATAAGATTGTAGACATTATGGTTGAAATTAATATGGGGGAATTAGGCAGTGAGGGGGCAGATTTTAAGTGCACTTTAAAAGCAGACTCCAGAAGCGTACATTCTCTTTTACAGACTTCTTCTGTCATTAACTTCATAAGCAGACCGTTCAGAGTATGAGAGACCTCTAGCTACACTGATTTGCTTTAGACAAATGTTATCCTGTTCAGGGTGACAGATGCAAACTCATGCTTACCATCCACTACCAATTCATAATGAGAGCCCTCTGCAAATACTCTCTTCTCCCCAAGAACTCATCAGATACAGTGGTGTACCAAAAGACACCAATAAAATGGAAGACCCGTGGAAGAAGGAAGAGACTGAAACTTTCAGAATGAACTATTTACTCAATAATTGAGATCTTGTTATGTTTACATGAGCTGCAGCTAAAACATGTTTTATGTTTGCACTGCAGATATGGCAGAAATAACATTTACATTTCTAACAGAGCACACAGATATGACAAAAATAATGGAATGCTAACAAAGACTCATATGATATTTCACTTCACCTTTCCCTCAGTGGCAAACTTATTTTCTGAGAAGGGCTGTTGAGCGTCAGGAAACAGAAGGCATCACTCCTGCAGATTGCAGAAAACATATATTTTTTTAATTAACTTCTATACTTTCACTTGGGTATTTAGAATGGGCAATTTTCCTCTAGCCAAGAGGTGTATATTTTATCAGCAGTCCAGATTCACTTTGTGTTTTCAAGGTCGAGAATCATAGGTCAAGAGCAAAGCAAGATTCTAAAACACATTGTATTCCACATTCTGATCATCCACGAAGTGACTGTAGAGCCCTACAATTTCCCACAATAACTACCTTAACAGAAGATAAAGACAATACCTGAAAAACTGGTGTGGATTACAGCCATTTTCCATGCATGAGAAAAACACATACAAGAAAATAAGTCACAAGAATTATATAAAATCGACATGCAATGCAGTTTGCTCATCTGTCACATGTAATACTCAGCGTCATTTTTCCCTCCATCAAGGGAGCATATCCATAAGTGCACGTACCCCAAACTGTACTGCATCTGCTCAAGCTTCATGTTGGTATCCTGTTAAGTCAATAATTTTCATCCAGGGCTCACTGGAATCCAATGGTTCAGCTAGCATCTAACCAAAGTTACTCCACAAATTTCTCTTAATGTTAAAAACAATAATGGCATTAGTCAGCAAGCAGTAACAAAACCTATATGTCAGGTTTCTATGCATTAGGTTGTGCCAATATAAAAAGGTGAGCATATCTCCAATTTATATAACAAATTTATGGTCATATTGTCACTGCAAATGTCAATAATAATTGGAGTTCTGTAGTTTCATTCAGCTGGCACAGCTTCTTGTATATTTCTATTTAATACTATGACTTTAAAAGGTGGTTCTTCTAAAAATCTTGATTTTTTTTATATATAGGGTCTGCAAAAAAGAGACACAGAAGTATCCAACATATTATGTCCTGCAGTTAAAATAAATATATTTATACAGTGCAGTTATTTAGAGTGTGCATGTTAAAAGTAACAAGTGTATAGGAAAAGGGCTAAAACTATGGTGTGTACTGCTTATAGGGGGAGATTTTATAGTTCACTCTCTATACTGCATCAGGTTGACACTCCTGTGTCTTCATTTGCAATTTAACCTCTTTTGTTATACCATGCCAGAATTCCACTGCATTGTTGCTTTTCTAATATGGTGAAGAACATTAAAATCTTATTGTTTTATGCAATGAAGGTGAGTGATATATATTTTGTTGTTCTGGAGGGAGTACACCATCTTGAGATTGTTTAACAGCACTGTCTTTTTCCAAAACATTCTAGTGACTTTAAGGGGTCTAGAATGAAGACATGATGTGAACAGTTTATCACAAATTCAGTGTAACATGCATTTCTGACCCTTATCTCAGCTTTATAAGTTAAGATCTTTAAAATGAAGGGGTATACTCTCTTTGTAACCTATGGACAACTCACATATTTCTTGTACTACTTTTAAAATAAAATAAAAAAACTCCTTCAGAGATAAATATATTAAAATAGCGTGACATGTATATGTGCACAATAGGTGTAAGTAACATTACTTGCATTTTTTTTGTCGACAAAGGTGAAAGACTGACTCTACCATGAAGGCAAGTGAAAGTCACTGAATCAATTTTAGCAATTGCATTTACTTCCTTGTATGTCAGACCTAGTGCTGGAAATATATAATGCAGGAAGGTGTGATGGTGCAAACCCCCCACCGACCCCCAGATACCCTGTATTGCCATATATTAAATATTGCCAGGTTGCTCTGTAATATGCAACTAGAAAAGTGCAAGCCACAAAAATTGATTTAGCAAGTTGCAGTTTTAGAGGTATAAGGCATTTACTTCATTAATCAGTTTTATTTTCTAAGATTATGTTGGAGAGTTGTTTGCCATCTAGTTGACTGTCAGGAGTTCATAAATCTGTACTTATCCATACCCTAAATCATAAAATAATTAAGCATACAGCATGATGGATGGCAATCCATTGTTCTGAAATAGGATTCTTCTGATGTGCTATGGGATGATTTTTGAAAGTTACACTAAAGCTCTGCAAGAACGCCCATATACTGTAACATGATAGGCAGTTCTGAATGAGCATGCACTCAGAGACAGTGTCTGGACATTGTGATGTACCCTTTCTGGTAACTGTAATATAGCATTCATTTTGTTTATTTTGTGACTCATGCTACTGGCAGCATGGACATACACAAATAGTGAAAGTGAAGAGCAAGATCCGCATGTTTGTATAGACTTCGTGCCTACATAAAAAAAGTGACTCATGGTACTGCAGACAAGAGGGGTGTTTTCATTAAGCAGCATTAGTTCATAAACAAAAATCTCACATGATGAAGTCACTGTAAAAGAAAATTCAGAAAATTAGAAATTACGGTATTCATATTGTTATAATACAGTTTAAGTCTAGAGGGTAGAGACTGAAATGATATATGTGGAAGCAGTGAGGGTTATATTGATAAAAATGGTTAGGCAAGCATTGTTGGCTAGTATTTAGAAACAGGTGCAGTTTTGGTTCTGGGTCCATTCCAAGCAAAATCTTTCAGGAAGCCAGGTATATTGTACGTTGCTGCAGAGTCATGTTTCAGCAACTCCAGACACCTGTGCTTGAACATTTATCTACACAATGTTGGGAGCTGCACAACAAAAATCAGTTGACCATCACAATTTCTAAGTGAGAGTGTAGTTTTATGGTATTTCTAGAGACCTCAGTGCTACAATGTTTACTTACTAGGATCTCATTAGTAAAGGTACTTCACACAAATCTTACATCATTGACAAATGATGAAGACCTCTGACTCACTATATTTATCAGACTGTCACAGATAACTACAGGTCAGTGTAAATCACAATAGTATAAGTAGTTGTACCGCTACAAAATGATGCCTGAACAAGGATTCAGTGAACTTCTGGGACTCTCTGCGCATGACCTTTCCTACAATAATCTCTCTGGAATTCTACAAGTTCCAATACCATGAATATACATATGCTCTAATAAGTAGAATCTTTCTTAAAATTATTGTTTATCACCTCCCACAGAAATGTTCTGTGGAAATTACTTCAATAATGCTGCAAAAATAGATTCTGCAAACAAAGAAAGTGGTGAATTAAGTCATACAAGTTGAAATTGATATACATTTCTGAGATTTGAGGTATTCCTATTGTTACATGCTCATGAAAGTTGCTGGCAAAATCTCTAGCCTTTTTAAATCAGAAATCTGAAAGTAAGTATTTACGTTTCAGAAGCAAGCTATGACATGTTTATTGTTTGACACTCTCCTGACACTGATATCTTAAAACTGAAATATGCAAAGTTGTCACATAAGAAACACTGTTTAAAAATTACACTGTATTTCTAAAGTTTTGTTGATTTCCAACTATCGTATGTTCCTCTGTACGTACTTACATTCCAATGGTAATTTATAGCCCTTATTTTTGTGTACAAATAAGCCAGAGATAGGCAGAACAAGGATATGTTGAGCCACTACATATTGCCTCTATCCATGAACAACAAGTTTTTTTAATCCGGGGGATGGGGGTGAAATTTGTGGCTACCCATCCATTCTTCCACAAATTGCACAGAATAGAGTAAGAGAAATACTTTCCTTTATGGGATGTGGAAAAAGGTTCCATAGAAGTGGAATTCTCTATGATACATAGCTGTTCCTCCAGCATGTTCTATTTATGTCGCAGAAGAGATTACGATAACTTGAGTGGGTGTTTATGCCCCCACTAAACTTATGAATATGCAATAGGTCTGATAGAATAGAATCTGTTGATGTTGTAGTCATGAAGCACAAGTCACCTGTCAGTAATCTGTATGACACCATTAATAGAGATAAGGCATTGAGATGGTTTCCATAGTTTTTATAATTCAGACCCTTGCTTTTCTTAAAAAGGCAGCATTGTGATCATTCCAGCTGTGATAAGTACTTGGACAAGTACATACCTGAAGGGGCATTATACTCAATGATAGGCCTATTGAGTGCAGAGTACAGTGGAATACTTAAATCTCTAGACCTTAAATAGAGACCTTAAATATAAGCTGTGCAATGAAAAATCACTTGCTTGTAATAGTGGATGCAAGATGATCAAAGGATAGTACATTGTCAGCACTGGGTCCCAGATCCCTGACTGCAGGATTGATTTTCAGGGGTGTGTTGTCAATATGATAGTTGCATAGTGAGTCATATTTGCCAAAGGATACATTTACAAATTTCTTGGTATTTAGTTTTGTACATGGTTTTGGCATCAGCCATTTGTTTGGGATAGACCATCTTGGAGGATCACAGTGTCCATTAGGGAGTTTATTATGGAACCATGTTTGCAGTCATCTGCAAACTTGATTGACCACAATCCCTTAACATTAACTTTGATCTCTGAGAAGTGAATGACAAAAAGGACTGGCCCCAGGACTGAATCCTGGGGTATAACTTTTGTGACAAATCTTTTGGAGAAGGTAGCGCCACCCATCTTTATTTCCTGGGCCCTATTTGTAAGCCATATTGCTTTCCAATGAGTTACATATGGATTTACTTTTAGCTGATAGCATTTATCTACTCACCCTAAGTCTGAGAGGGTGCTGAACACTTTTGTGAGATCAAATATGCTGTGAGCACTGATATTCCCTCATTCATTGCTAAAGTGAGTTTTTCATAGAGGTCAACTAGGTTATGTAGACAGGATCTGGCTTTGATGAATTTGAACTGGCTTGAAACAAGAGTGCGTAGATTACCTATAGCCTTATTAATTAATTCCATAATGATTCTTTCCATAGCCTTACGGATGGATCTCTATTATCCAGGTCTGTATAAGACCCAACTTTGTGCAAGGGCTGTTGCTGTCCTGCTTTCATCAGGACAAAGCCTGTTTTGAGGTGGATATTGAAGAGCAACTGTAGGGGGGTTGGACAACTCATGTTTCAGGTTGACAAGAAAATAGCCAGGTCTGTAGTCCAGCCCCATTTACGTAGTGCATCAATCTCAACCTGCAGGCATTAAAATAAGGCCCTTGAAAAATTGGAACATCCAGCTAAAAATCTGGACATCTAATTAACATAAAATTTGAATGTCATATATTACATAACTCTCCCTGCTTCTGGTAAGAATATGGGATACTACTCAGAAATAAATAAAAAAAAACCATTAAAAAAATTATAGAAAAAAATTATCAGAGACAGTGTAAAATCTGTAGACTTTAATGAACTGTATCACAAAATTCAGCCACAAAAGGTCATCTATTTTTGCTTCTGAAAAAGGGAGATGTAAAACCTGTATTTTCTTTCTTTAAATTATTGCTGTAACTAGTATGTTGCACATGTAGTATTGACTTCTGGTATTAGACAGCTTTAAAAATTACACGTGATGAGGAGGATACAGAAAATTGAGTGAAGGGGTAAATTAATCCTGAAATTAAGGACATGCCTCCAAAAATAGGGACATCCTAAATCAGGCCTGAAGACAGAAATGTTCTTCCAAAACACGGACAACTGAGAAGCCTGAAATAGTGTTCTTAGCCTTAGTTGGCTAAGTACCAAATATAGATGTGAAAGGTAAAATGTCAGTAGAATCCTTTCCATGGTGATAAAGACTGTGTGAGACATGACAGTTATGTAAACAAAGTGGGTAACATGCCCTTAACAATGTGTTGATCATTGTGCTCTGCGTTACAAGAACCACATGGCTACAGACCATGTCTGACATGACAACTACATAAACAAAGTGTATGACATGTAGTAGAATATCAGAAACTGGGTAACCACTTGAAGTGCTGAGACCGCTAAACCAAGTTCTAAAATATGAACACTGAATGGCCAAAAGACTTACATATACTAAGTCTAAGATACTTACATATACTAAGTCTAAGATTTGATTTCTCAGATTTTGTCCGAGATATGATAATCTCAGATTTGGTATATATAAATTCAGGGGATGTGGGTGGCTTAGAAGTTTTAAGGAGAAAAACAATTTTTGAGACTCATTCTCCTCTGGGTTTTCAGTCTTTTGTTTTGGCTTTTTGGTACTCGGCATTTTGAGTGCCGATATTTAAATAGGGAGTCCAGAAACTACCTGTCTGACATCACCAAATTCAGAATGGAAAGTTACTGAATGTTTTAACTCAGCATGTTTGCAGCAAAATCATTACAAAGGGCATTGTGCAAATCATGATCACATTGCCGTGTATCATCTGTACATGAGGAGACATTTTATATCACAAAAAAGGTTGTTTTAAATGTACTTGTCAAATTACAGGATTTTAAATATGTATTTAAGAATTACAAGTAGCTGGCTGCAATTGTTATAGTTTATAAGTTGAGAAATTAAATGTACATATAATAAAAATGTATCAGTAGCAGTGGAGTTGTGAAGTACACCTGAAATATCATGTGACTGCTGCAGAGATAGAATTGAGAAGGAAGACGATCATTAAAATGAATCAAATTGCATTATGAGCAAGTATGCTTTAGAATCCTAAAAATCAGAGCTCTGTATCATGCAAAACAGAAATACTATCATTTGTATAAGTAATGCAGTTTTGTTATTCATCCTTTCCACCCTCAATCTCATCTGCACTCTTTGAAACAAGACATCCATGACCAGCAAATCCAATAAAGGTGATAAGGGAAGATATGTATTACGCTGTTCATTGTCTTACCCTTCCTGAAATTCAACCCTTTAACTATTCACAACATTCATATTTGTACAAAATAAAACATACAATTCAATTATTGCATTCAGTTATGTCTAAATAACTTACATGCTTTGACTATATATATATATATATCATTGAGCACTAGACAGTTACCGCCTTAAATGTGCTTCTTTGTTTTACTACCAATAACTTATTAGCTTTACTTTGAAATGAATATCTATAAAATATATTAGTCAAGATAAAGATATTTGAATGGCTTGGAAATCTATGATGATTTATTTTATTTAGTAAAGGAGAGTTTTCTGCTTTGTATCTGTGGAAGTCTTACAAGTCATGTTGAAATGGCCTTGGTAAACACCCCAACCTTGAGGCTCTCAGTTGTCTATCATATTGCCAAATGTGATAATAATTGCTTATGTCATTAGTATGTACATTTGACATATATGGCATATATGACATGTGCTAATCAACTTTGACTTACAGAACACTGCTTGCACCTCTCAAGAACATGCGCATTCAGCTGGGAGCAGGTAACGTGGAAGGTACTTAAATTAGGAATTTTTCAGAGAGACCCTTCATTATCACATGGTTGTCTTGAGATGCCTTGTATTCCTTAGTTATTCCTTAGTTCTGTTTATAGAAATTGTTTTCTTATTTCTAATAACATTTACTATTCCATACACGTTAAACATTTTGTTTCATGATAAATACTTCTGTTACTCATGTTGAACATACAATTACCTCTGAACTTTGGCTTCTGAATACTGTGTACACTTACAGTATACAGTGTTTTAGTTTAGTTTTCTTACAAAATTTTAGCACTCACTCTTTTTTTTCTTCTGTCTTGATGTCACATTGTTAGTGTAAGTACCTCATAACAAGAAGACTCTTTGTCAGTATTTTTTACTAGGTATTCCAGATCTTGTTAATTTTCACACTTGTTCAGACTGACGCTGCTAAGGTTTAACCAGTGACATGAAGTCAGATATAAATGTTCTTTTAATAACTGAGGCTGAACCCTTTCTCCTTTCTCCTTTCTCCTATAAGGGTGCTGCATAATATTTCTGACATGATGGTGAGTCATAAGAGTACTGCATACTGCTATAAAGGTTAATTACAATTCCTTATAACTAGATCTCATTGGGTACAGGAAGTATAAGTTAACTAAGCTATTATTGCTGTTATTTGAAGGATGCCACTGTATCTGACTAGGTTCAAATAACTTTTCAACTTTGTACCCAAAAAAGGTTTTATAATACATTATTCTAATGATTGTAATCAAGAAATATTATGGGACAGATATAGGTGAATCACATTTTACAATATAAACTTCTTGGCTAAACATAAAATTAGTTTATGAATGAGTAAACCTTCCAAGTTTAAGAATGTTTATGTTCAGTAGAAATACTCAAGAGAGTGGCATTTCATGACATAACTAAGTCATTTTGACATATTTTACTTGTAGCTGTCTGGGTAATAAAATTAGAGGTATCCTTAAAATATAGTGACAGTTGAGAAGTTCACTTAAATATTACCTTTCTCTCTGGGAATGCAGCCTCAGAGTTGGAATTAATAAAGGAGGGAGTTGAAGGTGGCTTATACATGTCACTACACTTCATACATATTTTTACAAGTTCATTTCTATACTAGAACTATTCTATATAGTTAAAACAGTTAATAGACCATACAACATCTCTATCAATGGAGAAAATCAATCTATGTTTTTAGAAAATTGAGCTGCACTTTTATTCACTGTCTCCACGATTATACTTATCTTGGACTAGAAAAACAAAATTATAGGCATAGCAACACAATATCCCATGAATTAAGACATAAAAGACTAATTCAAAGGATATTAATACTAAAGGTTCAGTGGTGCAGCGGTAGCGTTGTTGCCTCACAGCAAGAGGTTCTCCCGTTCGATTCTCAGCTGGAGTGCAGGGAGAGCTTCCTGTGTGGAGTCTGCATGTCCTCCCCGCAGATGGGTGGGCGTTCGAAAGACATGCATAAATGGGCGTGCCTTCGCTGAAGGTTGAACGTCAAGCTGGCACCTTGGCGTTCATGAAAATCTACTGCCAATCATTAGCGGACTGGAGTTCCACTGTGGCGACCCCTAATTGGGAAAAGCCAAAAGACAACAACATAAATAATAGATCCAAGACTATAGACCTACCCTCCAAAAGTCAAATATGTAGTCCAATTTAATTATAAACAATTCAAACTACGTGACTCCTTTGTATCAAAGCTAAAATCCTGTAATGTGTAGTCTCATAACATAAGGCAAATAGGACAGATTGTTTACCTGCAATGGTATTCAAGCAATTTCCATTAAAACAGAGTATCTTTCTTAATGCATATAGAAGCTGTTGAATGACAGCACTGTTTCAGTGTCATTGAAATATCTTATTGTTGTTGTGTCTTTCGGCTTTTCCCGGTTAGGGGTCGCCACAGCGGAACTCTGGTCCGCTAATGATTGGCAGGTGATTTTTACGTGCTGAGTTGCCAGCCCTAATGCACAACCTTCAATGAAAGTACGCCCATTCATGCAGAAGGCACTCTAGCTGAGAGTCGATCCAGTCAGCGTCTTACTGTGAGGCGACAACGCTACCGCAGTACCAATATCTTATTGTAAAAGTAGATAATCCACAAAGTTGTTGACCTAGGTTTCGTCCCCACATCAGGACTTCATCAGAACAATTAAAAACTCACATACATTCCTTTTTATATGTATCCACCCAATGCAACAATTAATTTCCCACCAAATTATTTAAAGCAACATGACCATTTTATCTCAAAACTTACAAAAATGCATTCAACATATTATTTATATAAATTAAATTATTAAAAAAATACTGTAAATGTTTTGTCTTTATATAAATATAAAATTCATAGTACTGTTGTCATTTCATTTAACACATGCATATAAAAATTACAAAAAATAATGAATTTGACACCCCCAATTAGACATACTAACCTAAACTTATCCGGTGTTAGCTTAGCCACCTACCTTCCCAATATATTTTTTAACTTCAATATAGAGGCAATGCTGACACTATCATTAATCCCCGGATAGTTTTGGGCATCCAGCCTAAGTTGCCATTTAAGTTCACATATATCTAAATGGACAGCTAATACCTTACCCTGAATACCATTTTTAATTTGTTGAATTACACAAAATTTAAAATAATGCTCTGGATATTCAACAATATGCCTGATAAGGGCATTGGTGGATTTAAGATGTCTGATGTCCAAAACATGTTCGTTAATTCTTTCCCTAAAATGTCTGGAAGTTTTTCCCACATAAAATGCAGGACATGCCTCACATTTTGCTAAATGCACCACATTTTGAGTGTAACAGTTACAATGCCCCATTAAGGAGATAAAATGATTATGCACTTTAATGTTTTTACCTGTCTCCATAATGTGTATACATGTGCTGCATCTCCCACATTTAAAATTACCCATCATTCTCCCAGCATTAGATGACTGTTGATGGGACCCCTTCTCCAAAATCTCTTTATATTTCATGTCTAAATTTACATACATTGCTAATACTGTATCTGCACTACATGTATTACGTAATATACAATACACTGAAACTTTGACTTTTGATTCTGTGTTTAAAGAAACAATCACTTTCAGATTTACAGAGTCTGTATAACTACATATTATTGTTATAACAGGCTGGTTTCTTGATCAGGTTTCCAGGCCTTTTGTAGTGATTTGCGTAAGGTTGATTTTTCTTATCCTTTCCTGAACAGCATCTTGTGAATTCTTATTCTGACTCGCTTCCTTACTTTCCAAGTCTTAACTTTTGGGTTTCATTAGAACTCAGTAAAACACTTTTAACACTTTGAAGATAGTAGTACTTTACCTAACTCAGATCTCTGAGGTAGAAGTTGTTATTTAGAAGACTCAAGCAAATGAACTTCTTTAAGAGAAGCTGTTTATTTAAGAGCATTCCATTCTGGCTCTATATCTGCATGTCTAAACCTTACATGTAGTACGATCTTGGATGTTCTGCTTGACAAACCAGTGTGGATGGTAAATTAATTTTTTGTTCACTAATTCCAGAATGGTTTACTATTGTTTATTCGAACGGAAAAACATTTTCTGTTCAAATAAATGAATGGTAATACCAAATGTACAAATAACTACCATTCACAATGTCGAACCAAATGCCCGACGCATTTGACTCGGCATTCTTGTCGAAACCACCACGTGATAGCCATATTAGGAGCTGATGTAAATCAAACTCCTATACAGCTATCACGTTTTTGCAGGGGGGCAAGCCCCCCTGCACCCTCCATGTGAGGGGCTGCTCCCCCCACACCCCCCTACTTATATATTCTAACTCCGAGATCGCACTACAGTGGGATGTGGATGAATTTCCACTCCCCACTGTACCGCGATCTCCGTGCAGATAGTCAATTTCTACTTATGCAAATGCAGTTGTGCATTCGTATAAGTGGAGTCAACTTTCTGCTACAAAACTGCTTGTGCGTTCGACATTCTGTTTTTCGGCACATTGCAACCGATAGAATGTCGTTCGCACAAACAATAGTTAACCTTCCAGAATATATATTGAGCCTCCCTCTTTCCACTTCTTGCCAATGTGAGACGTTTTTGTTGATTTGTTATACTTTTTTATTCTTCAGTTGCTTTTCTTTCAACAGATCTATAACAATTCTATAATTTTCTGGAAAAAAATGAAAAATAAAAATATGAAGAAACTAGTTCGGTTTTGAGTCATCTTTCCATTCGCAGTTGCGCTGAAAGTGTTACCGACAGCAATGTTACATTTCTATACTCCAAATTCAAAACATAGTGATCTAAATATTTAGAGCTGCCACACTTTCTCATAAGATTATTTGCAGTTTTGACTATGTGTTGTACTCAGACTTTACAGGATTATTTTGAAAAAAAAGAAAAGAAAATCTTATGAATTGTTAAAACCATTGCCTGATATTACCCATCTGGTATAACAGACTTTGCAAAGATAGATTTCAACATCATAATGCCAATATGGAGTGTCAGTTTCAGGTAACTTTACTACTTATGGGGGAGTGAATAATAATAATCAACTTAGAGAAGGTAATAGCTATCTATGCGCATTTTTTTGCATAGGTTTTGATTGTATGGTGTCTGATCTGCTGCTGCTACTGCTGCTGCAATGTAGCTCCCTCAGATTCTGTCCTCCCATCTCCACCAGGATGCACGTACCTGGCTGCTTAACCCTTCTGCCCATTTGGAAGACTATGATGTCTAAGGTACAGGGGGAGAATGGACTCTGAAAGCTGCTATTGTTGTGTGGTAACGAGAGACCCTACCCCAGTGTACTGGCCCTGTTTCATTAGGCCACTGCAAGCCATGATGTTCATTTCCCTACATATGGCTACATCCTTAAGGCAGAGATAACCCCATATCAAAACATTGTCCTAGCCTGGTTATTGTTTGTAATTCTGGCTTCTATGAGGGCCAAAGAAACGACCTGCCCATAGCTAGTATATTATCTTCCTTTCCTTCCCCACAAGAGAAGTGAACAGGAAACATTTTGTTTTCCTTAAGTTCAATGTCATATCTATCAGGCACCTGGACTAGTAATGAAATACAGGCTGTCAGAGCTGTAATCAGGACTCTATCCCTCTATCTACCAGAACTGACAATGACTATCTAGCTATTAAACAAATCTGATACCGTCTTCATCAAGTGAAGATCAGACATTTCACATGTCAGCAATTACTCTTTCTGATTCCAATTTCTAAAAGTATTGCAGAGTTCACGTTTTTGCACTGTTTGCTCATGCTCCTTTAACATTAGACCAGTAAACCACATCATATGATCTTTACTTGCATTTTGCTACTCCTAAGCATTCCATGTAACATTGCATTATGAAGATAAACAAGAAAGATGTTCTTTTCACCTTTAAGCATTAAGTCTTCTATAAACAAAAGCTCCTCAGGAAATGGGAAGTACACTATAACATCTGGAGGGAGCAGCTTAATTGTATTGTTCAATCATTCAGGGCTGTATCTCATAATAGTTGCATTTTTCTTCCATATCTTGTACACATTTTAGCTTTTCTAGCTTCTCATTTGACACAGGAAATGATGAAATAACCCACAGTGTCAGCACATACACACTCAGCATGTGCTATCTATAAATTAAAATGTCCTACAATACAACACAGAAGCATACTAAATAACATTAATGAAATGACATTATTTAGAAAATGTAAGTTTTTTTTTTCTAAAATAATGGGCCAGATTCAGGAAGGCTTACACGGAGTTTAAGAGTAGTGTAAGCCTCCGTGTAAGCCTCCTGATTCAGCAACAGCCCAAATCTCCGTGTAAGAGACAGCTAACACGTCTCTTACACGGAGTGGCGGAAATGCTCAATACCTCATTTGCAGCTCCAAGATATGCAAATGAGGTATGTGAGCGATCCACAAGCCCAAACCAGTCCGTGTAACGGACGTGTTGCAGAAATGTACTCAGCTGACAACTGAGTACATTTCTGCAAAATTAAAACGGAGCTATGTCAGCTCCAAATAAAGGGTGCATTTGTTACAGTAAGCATGCCAATGGCCAAATATGTGGCCATTGGCATGAAAGTGTTGCAAAAAAAGTTATATAACTTTTTTTTTTCACGGATTTATGTGTTTAACTGTAGCGCACACCGCAAACGGGTGCGCTACCTAAAACTGAAAACCGAAGCTTATAAGCCCACAATTGTGGGATTTATGTATTACATGAAATGTCAATGGAGGGACTTGCAGAGCAAAACAATATGGCCTCCGTTTAGTGGTTGTCAAGGGGAAGCTCCGTGTAAGATATGTAACTAAGCATTACTAGGCAATCCTATGTAAATGAGGGTTACAATACTGAATCACACTGCCACATAGGTAATGAGCACTTTCTGAGTAGTGTAAGAGTTAGAGAAGGGGAGGAACAGAGTAAGAGGTAGGTGACATCATGGGGGGGAAGGATAGAAAGAAATGTACCAGATTGGAGGGCAATGTAAGGTAAGAGATGACAGACAGACATCAGGGAGGGAGGTGTGTCCCAACAGAACACTAGGAAAGTCAAGAAATTGAGGGCATACGCTATCCCTACACTCTAAGTTTCTTGATATACGTGCATGCGGCGCTGCGCGTGTAAGGCAGGTTCTACATGTGGAGCGTGTTGCAAACCGTTTACAATGGTTTGCGCTGGCGCACGTGTGTAAGGCAGTGTGCGCGCGTTTTAGCATGAATCAGCCTAGCTAACACCGTGTAAGGATGTGTGCGCGCGTGTAACACCGTGTAGGGATGTGTGCGCGCGTTTAAGTGACTGTGAGCGTGTTTAAGCTGGTGTGCACATTGCTCCCCCTCAGGAAACAGAGAGGAAGCAGGAAACAACCAAAATACAGGGAAACTGCCAGGAAATACTGCTGGAGTTAATTGGTGGAAACAATTGGAAGCAGGCAATTACACAGGCAGACTAGAAACCCAACCCAGCACTTAAAACACAACAGAGAGCAGTGCAGGCTGTTTCTCACAAGAGATACTGCCAGAAACTAAGCTATCAGAATTGAAAACTGAAAAAAGCTGAACTCAGAGCAGAAATGCTAGGGGCTGCCATAGCTGTTATAATCAGACATAGGCGAATTGCTGAGGGTGGTGATAATGCAGATGCTGACAGACAACCCAGAGTGAGGAGAAGGAGAAGAGTATACAGGCCCAGGGTCACCTACCATGGGTTACATGAGCTGGAGATAGTAGAGCTATAGAGTGGACAGAGAGCTCCTGCAGCAGATTGTTGAGCTGTGCAGGCCACGCCTCACACACAGAACCAACAGAGGGAACCCATCCCAGTGGAAACCAAGGTATGTGTTGGCCTAAGAATACTAGCAACAGGTACCTTCCAGAGACCAACTGGCGATATGATGGGGATATCACAGGCATCAGCCTCCAGGGTACTGCACCAGTTCCTGGATGCCATGTCACCACATGTCAGTGATCATATATATGTCCCTAATGACCGTGAGGTTGTGGCCAGCAATATGCGTCTCTTCCAGCAAATAGCGGGATACCCTGAGGTGCTGGGTGCAATAGACTGCACATACGCATCAAGGCACCAGCCGGTGAGCGGGGTAGAGTCTACATTAACCACAAGGGATACCCCTCCATCAACTGCCAGGTCGTGTGTGATGCCCAGGGCATAATAATGAATGTGTGTGCTGGCTGCCCTGGGAGCTACCACGATTCCCACATCTGGCATCTGACGCAGCTGTACCAATCATTTGCCAATGGGGACTTCCCACATGGACACCTAGTGGGGGATGCTGGTTATGCACTTGAGCCGTGCTGATGACACCCATCAGAAATGCACACACACCCGAACAGGAACGCCATAATGAGGCACACGCACAAACACGTAATATCATAGAGCGTGTGTTTGGGCTGCTCAAGTCATGGTTCCGGTGTCTGGACACGTCTGGTGGAGCTTTGCAGTACACACCAACTACATGTACCCAAATGATCATGATATGTGCTATGCTACATAATATGATCCTGCGGAAACAGCTGCAGCAGGACCAGCACAGGGCTGGGCCAAACATCCCCCCACCATTGCCAAGGCCACCACAGGCAGGGGATGACTTGGAGGAGGAACAACCTGACCTTGTCCCAGTAGGCAGAAGGAGGCGTGCCCAGTATGCCCTGGCCTTGGCAAAGAGGCAACGATAGCACATATGCTTGGTCAGTAGGAACACTGGGACTGATACCCGCTCTGACTCACTCATACAGTAACAGGGATGCCTAACATGACACAACCTGCTTCCAAACGTACAGGGAGTGTAGTATGTGCATCCGACAGAGGCAGCCCTGCAGCACCACCCGAGGCATGAATGCCATGTGTTAAGTAATGTAACACCATGTATCATATGCACACCTGAGGACCATGACTAACATCCACCCTCACCAATCATAAACCACAAAAACACAAACCCACCTCATAGCTATCACAAGGGATAGGAACCTAGATGTAATGCTACCCAATGCCAAAGGTATAAACAGCAAGATGTGTGCAGTGTAAATGCACACAGTATAGGGAATGCACATATCAGTGCTGTAATAGAAAACAGGGTCAAAGCGCACATCAGCACCCTGACACTACCAGGGTCACACCTCATACAGTGATGTACATGTGCAAAAACATGGAACAAGATACAAAATGAGGGTGACTACCAATAAATGGCATGGATAACCACACCCCTGTTGTTACCACAACAAGAAGCAACATGCATTAGCCATGGTCAAACACCAATGGCTAAAACTGACTACTACTATATAGCTTGCTGCAGACCACTGTCCTAATAGCAGGAACTGCCCCAGGCCTATGTTCACAGGTTCACAGGTTCATACTAGGCTATCTGCCCTAGGGCATTTATAAGCCTAGACCAGAGTTCCGTGGAGTCTGCCGCCCTTCACTCTGACGGATAATTTGCCCATTATATTGCTGTGCCTCTGACAAGCAGTGATACTGAGGTTATCCCTGGGGCATACCTGCAATCTCCCATCCATTGATTAAGATCTCACTTGAACAAAGCCAGTGAGGTACTCAGCCTCACATGTACCAGGATGTTGTTCCACAGCATAGGGACTCTCTGGTTGAAGAATCTGTCCCTCCAGCACATCCTATTAATATCTGTGTTGAGGTTTAAATCTCCTGCCACTGTAGTTCTGATGGATGTAGAGGTCTTGAGGTGAAGCGTGTACATTAACTCAGGTTTGGACATGGCCTTGGATGTCAGGCACAGGTCACCTCTGAGCAGACGGTAAGTCACGGAATCAAGCTGGAATTCCTTCAGTCGGGCAGCATAAGAAATATGTTTGAGACCCTTTCTCCTCCTGTCGAGGAATTTGTGGGCCCATCCAATTGCCATAGGTGTCGGGTCATATACATGCTGAATGGGGCATTGCACTCAATCAATGGTCCGATGAGTGAAGAGTACAGGGGAACAATGACCTCCCTGGATCTAGATGTGAATCCCTGCATGATGAGGTGGGCAATGTAGAAGTTCTACCTAACTACCCTGGCAACGTGAGTGTCAAACAAAGGTTACTGTCAACCTGGGTGCCCAGGTCCCTGATAACCTCCTGTGTGCTTAGAGGATTGCCACCTACATGGGAACTAGTGGTAACCTTGTTCTTCCCAAAGGGTATGGCTATGCATTGTTTAGTGTTTAATGTAAGGCCATGGCTCTGGCACCAGTTATCCGTGTCTATGACACCCTTCTGAAGGATGTCTGTGTCAGATGGGTGTCCAACTATGGTTCCCAGTTTGCAGTCATCTTCAAACTTTGTCAGCCATAATCCTGCTGTGTTTGCTTGTACTTCTGAAAAGTAGATGCTGAGCAATAGTGGGCCCAGGACTGAGCCCTGTGGGACACCACTTGTGACAGTTGTGGAGTGTGACATGGCACCAGCAAGTCTGAACCTGTCTGTTCTGTCACGTAGCCAGTTTGCAACCCATCTTGTGATGTATGGGTTCACATTTAAGCTGGTGATGTTTTCAATGATACCCGAGTGGGGTATTGTGTTGAAAGCCTTTGCCAGGTCAAGGTAGGCTGTGTGGAGTGCCTTGCCCTTGTCAATGGCCTTGGTGTCTGTTATGAAACAGTCAACCAAGTTTAAAAGGCATGATCTGCCCTCGACAAAGCCTAACTGGGTTGGATCTAATGTCTGCAAGTCCCCTATGTCCTCATCTATGACTTCCATTATGATCTTCTCCATAGCTTAGCAGACCCTGCTTGTCAAGCTGATGGGATGGTAGTTTCCGTGGTTGGTGGAGGCACCCCATGTGAAGTGGGTCCACCATTGACATATGCCACTCCTTGGGAACATATCCTGAGTTGAGGCTAAGATCAAACAGCTGCCCTGACTGCGGGTTTAATTCTTGAGTGAGTTCATGGAGCACAAAACCAGGGACACCATCTGGTCCCATGGATGCTGCGTCCTTTCCCTTGGATAGAGCAGTTCCCACCTGAGCATTTGAGATGTTTGGTGGGCTACAATCCTCTTTCATACTTATCTCTCCAGTTGTGGTGGAGGGGAGGGGAGAAATCTGCACTGAACCTGTCAGCCAGTATGTTGGCAATGTCTGTAGGTTCAGTGATATTTACAGCATTCTGAGCCTATTCTGAGCATATCTGGGAGTTTCCTCCCAGGTGTGTAACGTATGTATAAAAGGCCTCATGGTTGTCCCGTGAGTCCTTAGTGGGTTTACTCCCAATATTCGCCTTGGATGATTTCATGGGGAACTCAGTGTTTCACCTATATTGAGCAGGGTGTCTACCCTTCCACGGATATCGCTCTATCTTGTAGTACCTCCTTCCTTGTGTTGTAGTGCTTGTTTATGGCTGAGGTCCACCACACTGGACGCTTGCCTCTGGTACAACGAGTCTGTGTTTTGTTTGGGATTGCCTCATCCATGCAGTCCTGAAGGTGCTGGTAGAAGGCAGTTGTAAGTGATACAGTGGCTTGGGTAATGGTGTCTGCTGGCTTGGGGCTTTGAAAGAGACCACACCAGTCATTAGAAGTGTGTAGTCGGCTTCTGAGAAGTTCTGCACTGTGGTCTTTTCTATCTGGGGTGGGGTGGGATGTGGACTTCCACTGAGAGTAGGTTATGATCTGATCTCACCAATGATGGGTATACCTCTGGTGTTGAACATTGTGAGCCCATGTTTGTGATGATGAGATCTACTATGTTGTCTCCTCTTGTGGGGATGGTGACTAGTTCTTCCATGGCATGTGAGTGTATGAACTCTAGGAACCTGTGGGCTAGAGTGTTGTGGCTGTAGTACTGATCCCAGTCTATATTTGGATAGTTGGGATCACCCAGTGTGATGGTGTTTGCAGGTACATGTATCCCCGCCACTGTTTTCATGAAAGCTCTGTGAGGTACCTGAGTTTCAGAGGATGGCCTGTAACATGCTACAAACTGCAGAGCAGTCTTGCCTATGGTTAATTGCACCGGATGGTGTCCAATGCATCGTGTGTTGCCACCAACCATGAGGTGAGGGTGTCCTTGATGAATATTGCTATTGCCACCCCTCATAGTGGTAATATGTGTACTGCATAGATACGAAATATTGTGCCTCTGACTTAGTAGTGACACATTATGACCACCTTACATAATTGAATAATGTGACTATGCCTCTGTCTAGTCTGTGCCCCTGTCCACATGCAGCTGTCCAGATGTCTCTTGAAGAGAGTCAGTGAGGTACTCTGTCTAACATGAACTGGGATACTCTGCTAGAGTTTGAGATGCCTCTGAGTTATGACTCTGTCCCTTCAGCATGTCCTATACATGTATGTGCTGAGGTTCAAATCTTTAGCTCCCATGTTTCTGGTGGATGTGGATTGCTTGCAGTGGAGCATGTCTACCAAATCCTGATTGGACATGGTCTTGTATGTCAGGCATAGGTCACCTGTACGTATGTGGTATGACACTGACAAAAGCTTGTTTTTAGTTATTCTGGAAGTATATGACATGTGTTGTAGATCCCTGATCTTCATGGTAAGGTACTTGTGGGGTCTCTCCAGCTGCTGCAAGTGCTGGTTGAGGTACATACCAAATGGGGCGTTGTATTCAAGCATGGGCCTGATAAGGGAGAAGTATAGTGGTACAATGACCTCCTATGGTCTGGATGGAATACCCTCCATGATAAGGTGGCCAAGATAGAAAGTCTGTCAAACAACTTTGGCAACATGGGTGTCAAATGAGATGTCACTATCTACATGTGTCCCCAGCTGTCTGATTTGTTTCCTGTACTCATTGGGTTGCTGTCTATGTACAGATCTGTGGGTACTGTGTTCCTCCCAAAGGGGATGGCTACACATCAGTTGCAGTCAGTTTCAGGCCATGAGTCCAGCACCAGCTATCTGTCTGTGTGACGGCAGTCTGTAGGATGTGTGTGCTGGCTGATGTATTCACTATGGTGCCCAGGTTGCAGTCATCTGTAAACTTTGTCGGCCACAACCCTCCTATGTTTGCTTTCACATCTGAAAAGTAAATACCAAATAAGAGAGGTCCCAGGACACAACCTTGTGGGACACCACTTGTGACTGGCTTTGAACCTGACAAGGCACCTGCAATGTTGACATTATGGGTTCTGTTTCTGAGCCATTTTGCAACCTATGCTGTGACATATGGTGTTATATTTCAGCTGTTGAGCTTGTCTATGATGCCTGAGTGGGGTATTGTGTCAAAGGCCTTAGCCAAGCGCAGGTAGGTTGTGTGTACTGTGTAGCCCTCATCAACGGCTCTACTGACAGTTTCAAAGTAGTCAACTTGGTGCAAAACGCAGGATCTGCCCTGTACAAAGCTGAATTGGGTGGGATCAAGGGTCTGTAGGACACCAATGTCTCTGTGTGGAAGCTCCATAATGACCCTTCACAAAGCTTTGCAGACAAGGCTGTTTAAGCTTGTGTGGTGGTAGCTGCCAGGGTCTGTGGAGGCATCTCCTTTGTGGAGTGGGACCACTGTTGCCGTCGCCAGTGTTCAGGTACAGATCCTGTAGCAAGGCTAAGGTTAAATAGCATCTGCATATACAGGTTTAGCTCCATCTGTAGTTCACATAGCATGCAACTGGGGATACCATCAGGTCCCATTGATGCTGTGTACTTGTCTTTGCTGACTGCGGCTCTCACATGGACATCCAGGATGACAGTGAGGTTACATACAGCTGTGATAACTATCATGTTTTGGGGGTGAGGGAGGGGTACATTGCACTGAACTGGTCTGCCAGGGTGTCACTAATATCTGTCAGGTCCCTGGAATATAAGTTGTTGTGTACCAAATCTGAGCATATATGAGGGTTCCCACCCAGGCGTCAGACATAACTGAAGAAAGCAGTGTGGTTACCTTCATCGTCTGTGGTGATTTATGTCCCCAAGTTGAACTTGGGTGTCTTTATGTGAGAATGTAGCTTTCTACTACTGCTGATCACAGCTGCCTTACATTCTGGAGATGTAGCTCTGTCTTGCATTAGTATCCTTCATCTGTTATACAGTTCGTTTATGGCTGGGGTCCACCAGACAGGCCACTTTCCCTTGGTGGTGAGGGTCTCATTCTCATTTGTGATTGCATGGTCCATGCTTACTCGGAGATGTCCGTAGAAAGTGTCTGTGCAGGAGTCACCATTGTGTGTTGTGGTTTCCACTGGCCCAGTGGGCTTAATGGATACCATCTCAGTCCGAAGAAGTGTGAAGTCAGCTTCTGAGCTGTTTGTCACTATACCCCTGGTATCATACTAGCACTGACACAGGTGTAGACAATTCCCCAGAATCCATCAAACAAAATGGACATGCAGGCTTACAGATGCCCTAGGGGGGTAGCCTAGTATGAACCCATTATGATACAGATTGTACAGGACACTACAGATAACCCCAAGGCTGTTGCAAATGATGGTAGTAAGCATGTTGTTGATTCCTGGATATGCTCCGGATCACACAGATATTACAAACAACATACCAGACACACACAGGTATGGCCAACATACATCCTGACATGTGCAGTGCAAACCCCCCCCCATAATGCCAAATACCTTCCCCAGCAGACTGCCACCTCCCTGACATTATGTCACCCTTACCACAGGGTACGTACCCAAAGAGCAGTGTACAACAACAGTGGGTGTTCTCAACAAAGGTGTCTCCTGAATGGACAACCACCACAGAATCATGAGAGGTTTGGTCTGCACAGCTATGGAAAGGACCAGCATGTACCACAGACATAATGATATTGTGGATCTATTGACACCCGACCCTACCCAGTGTGGGTTTACAAAGTGCAGACCCCACCCCTAAACATGTGTGACTCAGTTGAAACAGTACTTGAAGTCAGTGATGAGGGCAATGTGGTCCACACAGTGTAGCTGGACCTTGCAAAGCCTTCTGTACAATACCCTATGTGTTCCGTATAGATTTGCTCACCAGCTGATATATACACCCCAATGTCATGAGAGGGGTTGCAAACCAGACCAACGACAGAACTGACATGGTCAGACATGCAGCAGCCATGTCAGACTACAAACCACATATAACAGGCATCCCACAAAGCTTGGTCCTGGGACCTTCACCATCTGGTATATATGCCCCATAGGTACAGGCCAACAAGTAAGGACTGTGCTGGAACATGTTTGTAGAGGACAACAAGCCGCCTGACATATCCGATACACCAGCTGACACAAGCATCCAATAAAAGGGCCACATAGAAACAGACAACTGGTGCCATAGCCATGTCAGCATGTTAAATGGTGAAAACAGTATAGTCAGCCTCTGTGGATATCCAGTAAGTGACCACCAATTCCCACATAGGTGTCGACCCATGACATACCTAACATGTAATGCCAGAATGGGGGACACAAGGTGATAGATATCCTGCATTGGACAAAATGTGGCTGTAGGGTTAACAGAAACAATCCGTATACCAACCTAATCATGAGGGTTATGACATCTAGCTAACGGGGAGGTCATTGTGGTTTTGCAGTTATCTTTCAGCAGCATTACAAATGACCACAACAGCGCCTGTGGGGTGTACCTCAGCAGATACATTCAGCAACTGTAAAGTCCACAACAGTACCTCACCAGGAGTATCAAAGAGCTGGAACACATGTAATGTATCGCCTGATTAAACAGAATTCAGCTCCACACACTGCCATGCTGGCCACCCAGACACAAGCTGTGCCTGATGTAGAAAGCCATGTCCAAGCTGGCAGCAATGCACATGCCGTACCTTGTACAATGTGAATGGCAGGGAGATATGCACATGAGGGACCTGAACCCCAGCACTGACATACATAGGACAAGCTGTACTGCATTATCCATAACACAGAAGCCACCCCCACGCATGAGTAAACTACCAGTACAGGTTATCCATAGAGTCACTCATTGATTCTACTCAACAGGGATCCTAACGAGTGGATGGGAGATGGTAGGTATACCCTGGGTATCTATGTTGTGTCACAGGTAGACAGAGGCACAGTATACAAAACAAGACATATGTCATGTCAAACTGCACTTACGATGTGTTGATGGACAAACACACTATCCAATAAGCATTAGAAATGGCCTTGGGCACATCGGTAGTGTTTGCCAATGTACACCCATGTTGTGGAATACACTACTGATGTTGGATGAGGCCGTTGTAAGTAGTTCACATATGAACATAATGCAACATGGTCAGATAGGTTCATAGGTTCATAGGTTCATACTAGGCTATCTGCCCCAAGGCAGTTCTAAGCCTAGCCCAGAGTCTGGTTGCGTACGCCACCCCTTATATGGAAACAGTACTGTGCCCATTAGTTGGACGTGCCTGTCTCCAGCAGTGACACAGTGACGATCCCCGGGGTAAACCTATGATTTCCCATCCACAGGTCAGGATACCTCTTGAACAGAGCCAGCAAGGTGCTGTGACTCACATGGACCGTGATTGTATTCCACAGCATAGGGAGTCTCCGAGTGATAAATCCACCCCTCCAACATGTCCAATGTACATCCCTGCTATGGTGTAAGTCACTTGCACTAGTGGTTCAGGTGGATCTGACGATTTTGAGGTGGAGCATGTCCATTAATCCCTGGTTGGACATGCTTGCATGTCATGCACATGTCACCTGTAAGCAGACAGTATGTGACTGAATAGAGCTGTAGTGTCTTCAATCTGGCAGCATATGACAGATGTTGGAGACCCTTTATCCTTTTGTTGGGGGACATTCAGGGTCTCTCCACTTGCTGCAGATGTCAGGTGAGATACATCCAGATAAGGCAGTGTACCAGATCACCGGTCCGATAAGTGAAGAGTACAGGGGAACAATGACCCACTAGATCTGGATGTGGATCCCTTCCTGATCATGTGGACAATGTAGAAGGTCCTACTAGCCACTTTAGCAATGTGAGTGTCATCAGAACAGTGACTGTCAACCTGGGTCCCCAGGTCCATGATAACCTCCTCTGTGCTTAGAGGATTGCCACCTATATGGTAGCTTGGGGTTACCTTGCTTTCCCTGAAGGGTATGACTACACATGTTTTGCAAGTTGACTTCAGGCCATGGCTCTGGCACCAGCTATCAGTGTCCGTGAGTCCCTTCTGAAGGATATCCGTGTCTGATGCACTGTCCACTATGGCACCCAGTGTGCAGTCATCTGCAAACTTTGTCAGCCAAAGTCCTCCCATGTTGGCCTGTACTTCTGAGAAGTAGATAACAAACAATAGGGGGCCAAGGACTGAGCCCTGTGTGAGACCACATGTGACTGGCCTGGTGTCTGACATAGTGCCAGCAACTCTAACCCTGTGGGTCCTGTCCGTCAGACAGTTTGCAACCTGATCTTGTGACATATGGGTGTACATTTCTGTTGGTAGGGTTTCCTACAATACCTGAGTGGGGTATTGCGTTGAAAGTGTTTTCAAGGGCAAGGTAGGCTCTATGGACTGCCTTTCCCTCATCAATGGCCTTAGTTACTGTTTTGATAATGTCAACCAAGTACAAAAGGCATGACTTGCCCTTGATCAACACAAACTGGGACAGGTACAATGTCTGCATGTCCCCATATCTTTCTTTATGAGCTCCATTATGATCCTCTCCATAGCTTTGCAGACTACACTTGTTAAGCTTATGGGGCAGTAATTACCAGAGTCCATAGAGGCACTGCCTTTGTGCAGACGTGCACAACTGGACCCTAAAGAGGCTGTTGTGCACAGTATGGAAATGTAAATCAGTGATAGGACTAAAGCCCAGGATACTGTCCACCACAGTGAAAGTGCTGAACCACTACACTATACAGTACTACAGTGCTAGGTCAGTAGGAATGGATGTTAACAATTGTATGCAAAGTATCCCATGCAAAACCTGCAGGCACAGTATAATCCCTGTTGTGTTCACAGGAAGCATCTGGACAGTAACTACACAACATGTCACAGAACACACAACCTTAAACAGGAGTTATTTTTTGGAGTTCACACTCATCCACAACTGTGATGGGCTGCATAGTTCAACATATGGAAAGCTCACACTGGGCATGCTCACACACTTTGATAAATGAGACATCATTCACACAACATGCCATGGGAAGGCTGAACTGGGCATGCTCACACACTTAGTTCAAATGTTCCTCTTAACAACTGTGAAAACACACCACAGGATGCACATTCCCCATTCCAAACAATGAAGATGTCAGCACCCTATAAGTAGATCAGTAGAAATGCTACCTCCCAGTAATCCGAATAGCGCGCTCTGCTAATGCGTCTGTCTCTAGTGTCATAACATAGTTAGGTAGGGGTTTGAATCCAGCAAGTGGCATGTGTGTGTGTGAATGGGGGTAAGTGTGTGTATGAGAAGAACATCCCTTTTGGCAACTGTGGAAACACACCACAGGGAGCTCATTCCACTTTCTAAACACTGATGATGTCAGCACCCTATAAGTAGATCAACTGAAATGAAATCTCCCAGTAATGCGAATAGCGCGCTCTGCTAATACGTCCGTCTCTAGTGTCATAACATAGTTAGGTAGGGGTTTGAATCCTGCAAAGGGAATGTATGTGTGTTAGTATGAGTGGGGTTTGTGTGTGTGCATAACGCTGTGGAGAGAAAGTGCCTTTTGCCAACTGGGAGAACACACTACAGGGTGCACATCCCTCTTCGTAAACACAGATGATGTCAGCACCCTCTAAGTACAGCATTGGAAAAGATTGCTCCTACTAATGCAAATAGCACACTCTGCTAATGTGTCTGCCTTTAGAGTCATAACACATCTAGGTAGGGGTTTGGATCTTGCAAATGGAAAGTATGCTTTACTGTGGGTGGGGTTGGTGTGTGTGCACAATGGTGGGGGTGGGATGTCTCTTTTGCCAAATGGGGCTATGCACTGCAGGGTGCACATTTCCCTTAACAAACAGTGATGTTGACAGCACCCTGTACAAACAGAACAACAACACAGAAGGTGTTGGTACCAATGATGCATGTAAGGTTACACTTCAACTAATGTCCACAAAACAAAGTAGGATAAACAAATGCTCCTTTTACTCTATCCAAACAACATGGCAACAGACAACTGCCACTACTCAGTATAGTGCTACATGCTACTGTAACATGCAGATGTACCAGAATATACCTAGATAGTGTTTTGAAGCCTGAATGTGGCAAGTGTGTGGATGTGGGATGTTACTGTGTGTGCATTTCCGTATGGAAAACATGTGTGAGATATTGGCAATATTGTTGCAGACAGCTTAGGTGCAGATATCCCCCCCCCATTCTCCTACACAAGTGGAATTAGATTTGGCCATTAAAACTTTACCTCACATGCTTTGGATGGTACATCTCCTATATTGCCTTTATACTAATTCCTACTATTGACTGTTATATTTATTTTAGCAGAGTGATTTTGTATGGCTGTCATGGCTTAGTGGTAGGTCATACAGACTAATGTTACCAAGGTCCTGGGTTCGAGACTGGCAGTGGGAATTTATTTTTGTCTCCAGACTTTCAAAATGAGTACAAGACCTGTCAATCAAAGTGCCATAAAGGCACTTTTAAGCACTTTAAACCAGGTCTGCACTCGTTAGCATGAATGAAGAAGGAGGCGTGCCCAGTATGACCTGGCCTTGGCAAAGAGGCAACGATAGCACATATGCTTGGTCAGTAGGAACACTGGGACTGATACCGCTCTGACTCACTCATACAGTAACAGGGATGCCTAACATGACACAACCTGCTTCCAAACGTACAGGGAGTGTAGTATGTGTATCCGACAGAGGTGGCCCTGCAGCACCACCTGAGGCATGAATGCCATGTGTTAAGTAATGTAATATCATGTACAATATGCACACCTGAGGACCCCAACTAACATCCATATCCACGCATATGACCCTGTGGAAACAGCTGCACGTCATACAGTGATGTACATGTGCAAAAACATGGAACAAGATACAAAATGAGGGTGACTAGCAATAAATAGCATGGATAACCACACACCCATGTTTGTACCACAACAAGAAGCAACATGGAATAGCCATGGTCAAAACCAATGGCTAAAACCGACTACTACTATATAGCTTGCTGCAGACCACTGTCCTAATAGCAGGAACTGCCCCAGGCCTATGTTCACAGATTCATACTAGGCTATCTGCCCTAGTGCATGTATAAGCCTAGCCATAGTGATGTGGCTATTGCCACCCCTTATAGTGGTAATAAGTGTACAGAATAGATTCTGAATATTGTGCCTCTGACTTAGTAGTGACACATTATGACCCCTTACGTAATTGAATAACATGACTGTGTCTCTGTCTAGTCTGTGCCTCCGTCTCATATGCAGTTGTCCAGATGTCTCCTGAAGAGAGTCAGTGAGGGACTCTGTCAAACATGAACTGGGATACTCTGCTAGAGTGTGAGATGCCTCTGAGTTATGGCTCTGTCCCTCCAGCATGTCCTATACATGTATGTGGTGAGGTTCAAATACTCAGCTTTCATGGCTCTGGTGGATTTGGATTGCTTGCAGTGGAGCATGTCTACCAAATCCTGATTGGACATGGTCTTGTATGTCAGGCATAGGTCACCTGTAAGTATGCAGTATGACACTGAACAAAGCTGGACTTCCTCTATTCCCGAAGCATATGACATGTGTTGAAGAACCCTGATCTTCATGGTAGGTACTTTTCGGGTGCAAAGGTGCAAAAGGCAGGATCTGCCCTGTACAAAGCTGAACTAGGTGGGAACAAGGGTCTGTAGGTCAGTAATGTGTCTGTGTAAGAGCTCCATGACTCCTCCCATATCTTTGCAGACAAGGCTGGTTAAGCCTGTGTGGTGGTAGTTGCCATGGTCTGTGGAGGCATCTCCCTTGTGGAGTGGGACCACTGTTGCCGTATGCCAGTGTTCAGGTACATATCCTGTAGCAAGACTAAGGTTAACTAGCAGTTGTATATATGGGTCCAGCCCCTTCTGGAGTTCACAGAGCATGCAACTGGAGATACCAGCAGGTCCCATGGATGCTGTGTACTTGTCTTTGCTGAGTGTGGCTCTCACATGGACATCCAAGATGACAGTGAGGTTACATACAGCAGTTATAACTATCTTGTTTTGGGGGTGAGGGAGGGGGTACATCGCACTGAAGCTGTCCGCCGGAATGTTGCCAATATCTGTCAGGTCACTGGAATATATGTTGTTGTGTACCAACTATGAGCATATCCGAGGGTTCACAACCAGGTGTCTGACATAACTGAAGAAAGCAGTGTGGTTACCTTCATTGTCTTTGGTGATTTATGTCCCCAAGTTGACCTTGCATGTCTTCATGAGATAATGTAGCTTTCTACTAGTGCTGATCTCAGCTGTCTTCCCTTTTGGAGATGTAGCTCTGTCTTGCATTAGTAACCCTCATCTGTCATACAGTTTGTTTATGGCTGGGGTCCACCAGACAGGACACTTTCCCTTTGTGGAGAGGGTCCTGTTTCCAGTTGTGATTGTATGGTCCATGCTGTCTGACATCTAGCTAAGGGGAGGTCATTGGGATTTTGCAGTTATCTTTCATCAGCAGTAGAAATGACCACAACAGCCCCTGTGGGGTGTACCTCATGCACACACATCCAGCACCTGTAAAGTCCACAACAGTACCTCACCAGGAGTATGACAGAGCTGGAACACATGTAATGTGTAGTCTGATTAAACAGAGTGCAGCTCCACACACTGCCATGCTGTCCACCCAGATGCAAGGTGTGCCTGATGTAGAAAGCCATGTCCAAGCTGGAATCAATGCACATGCTGCACCTTGTACAATCTGAATGGCAGGGAGCTATGCACATGAGGGACCTGAACCCCAGCACTGACATATATAGGACAGGCTGTACTGCATTATCCAAAACACAGAAGCCACCCGCACACATGAGTAAACTACCAGTACAGGTTGTCCATAAAGACACTTGTTGAGCTCCCTCAACAGGAATCCTAATGAGTGGATGGGAGATGGGAGGTTTACCCTGGGTATCAATGTTATGTCACAGGTAGACAGAGGCACAGTATACTAAACAAGACATATGACATGTCAAACTACGCTTACAATGTGTTGATGGACAAACACATTCTCCGACTAGCATTAGGTCAAGATACCTCTTGAACACAGCCAGCAAGGTGCTCTGCCTCAAATGGACCAGGATTGTATTCCACAGCATAGGAGTCTCCGAGTGATAACTCCATCCCTCCTGTATGTCCAACATACATCCCTGCTAAGGTGTCAGTCACCTGCACTAGTGGTTCAGGTGGATCTTCTGAGTCTGAGGTGGAGCATGTCCATTAATCCCTGTTTGGACATGGCCTCGCATGTCAGGCACATGTCACCTCTAAGCAGACAGTATGTGAGTGAATAGAGTGTGAGTGTCTTCAATCTGGCAGCATATGACAGCTGTTGTGGTTCCTTGATCCTTTAGGTGGGGACAGTCAGGGTGTCTCCAATTGCTGCAGATGTTGGGTGAGATACAGCCACAATAGGGCATTTGACTCGATCACCGGTCTGATAACTGAAGAGTACAGGGGAACAATGACCCACTAGAGCTGGATGTGAATCCCATCCTTATCAGGTGGGCAATGTAGAAGGTCTTCCTAGCCACTTTAGCAATGTGAGTCTCAGAAGAATGGCGAATGTCAACCTGGGTCCCCAGGTCCATGATAACCTCCTCTGTGCTTAGAGGATTGCCACCTATATGGTAGCTTGGGGTCACCTTGCTTTTCCTGAAGGGTATGTCTACACATGTTGTGCACTCTGACTTCAGGCCATGGCCCTGGCACCAGCTATCAGTTACTGTGAGTCCCTTCTGAATGATATCTGTGTGTGATGCACTGTCCACTATGGTGCCCAGTGTGCAGTCATCTGCTAACATTGTCATCCAAAGCCCTCCCATGTTGGCCTGTACTCCTGGGAAGTACATGACAAACAATGGTGGCCAAGGACTGAGCCCTGTGTGACACCACCTGTGACCAGCCTGGAGTCTAACATAGTGCCAGCAACTCTAACCCTGTGGGTCCCGTCCTTAAGCCAGTTTGCAACCCATCTTGTGACATATGGGTTTACATTTCAGTTGTTAGGGTTTTCCACAATACCTGAGTGGGGTATTGTGTTGAAAGTGTTAGCAAGGCCAAGGTAGGCTGTATGGACTGCCTTTCCCCAACAATGGCCTAAGTGACCAATTTGAAGATGTCAACACAGTACAAAAGGCATGATCTGCCCCTGACCAAGCCAAAATGGGATGGGTACAATGTCTGCATGTCCCCTATATCTTTGTTTATGAGCTCAATTATGATCCTCTCCATAGATTTGCAGACTACACTTGTTAAGCTTATGGGGCAGCAATTAACAGGGTCTGTAGAGGCACTGCCTTTGTGCAGATGTGCACAACTGGACCCTAACCAGCCTGTTGTGCACACTATGAAAATGTAAATCAGTGATAGGACTGAAGCCCAGGATACTGACCACCACAGTGAAAGTACTGAAACACTACACTAGACAGTGCTACAGTGTTAGGTCAGTATGAACGGATGTTGACAATTGTGTGCAAAGTATCCCATGCAAAACCTGCAGGCACAGTATACTCCCAGTTTTGTTCACACAAAGAGCATTCGGACAGTAACTACACAACATGGCACAGAACACACAACCATAAACTGGAGGTATTTGTTGAAGGTCACACTCATCCACAAATGTGATGGGCTGCAGAGTTCAACATATGTAAAGCCCACACTGGGCATGCTCACACACTTAGATAAATGAGACATCTTTCACACAACATGCCACAGGAAGGCTGAACTGGGCATGCTCACACACTTGGTCCAAATGTTACCCCTAGCAAATGTGAAAACACACCAGAGGATGCTCATCCCCCTTTCTAGACACTGATCATGTAAGCACCCTATAAGTATATTGGAGAAAAGGATTCTCTCAGTAATCCGAATAGCGTGCCGTGCTAATGCGTCCGTCTCTAGTGTCATAACATAGTTAGGTAGGGGTTTGAATCCAGCAGGTGGCAAGTGTGTGTGAAGGGGGTAAGTGTGTATGAAAGAAACATCCCTTTTGGCAACTGGGAAAACACACCACAGGATGATCATTCCACTTTCTAAACTCTGATGATGTCAGCACCCTACAAGTATATCAGGGGAAAGGACATTCCCCAGTAATGCGAATAGCGCTGTGCTAATGCGTCCGTCTCTAGTATCATAACATAGTTAGGTAGGGGTTTGAATCCAGCAGGTGGCAAGTGTGTGTGAAGGGGGTAAGTGTGTGTGTAGGGTGTATGAAAGAAACATCCCTTTTGGCAACTGGGAAAACACACCACAGGATGATCATTCCACTTTCTAAACTCTGATGATGTCAGCACCCTACAAGTATATCAGGGAAAGGACATTCCCCAGTAATGCGAATAGCTGTGCTAATGCGTCCGTCTCTAGTATCATAACATAGTTAGGTAGGGGTTTGAATCCAGCAGGTGGCAAGTGTGTGTGAAGGGGATAAGTGTGTGTAAGGGTGTATGAAAGAAACATCCCTTTTGGCAACTGGGAAAACACACCACAGGATGATCATTCCACTTTCTAAACTCTGATGATGTCAGCACCCTACAAGTATATCAGGGGAAAGGACATTCCCCAGTAATGCGAATAGCGCGCTGTGCTAATGCGTCCGTCTCTAGTATCATAACATAGTTAGGTAGGGGTTTGAATCCAGCAGGTGGCAAGTGTGTGTGAAGGGGGTAAGTGTGTATGAAAGAAACATCCGTTTTGGAAACTGGGAAAACACACTACAGGATGCACATACCCATTTCTAAACGATATCACAATTATGTATGGCTTTTGATTACAGACATGCCATGTGTGTTGTGCACACACAGAATGCCCATGTGTGTGGGTTGTCCCTCACAATAATGCATGACATTGATTACACCGGTTATGGCAATGAACACATGATGTATGTGTGTGCCAAATACACATATGTACCTGAGACTTTCAATAGTTACCATGTGTGATGCCTGCCACATGTGAATACATGGTATTTGCACAGGGTAACATTATGACCGTGGTCTTCTGTGCAGATGCTGCATGTGGGATGTGTATATACAGTGTGAGATGTAGATGCTATCAGCCTAGTAGTGAGGGATGCACACCTGGTCTGGGGCATAAAGTCTACATGTTGTTAATGTACAGGAGCTGCATGTTCTCACCTTTTGTGGGAGTGGTAAGACAGTATTCCATAGCAATGCAGTGACTGCATGCTAAGAACCATTCAGCTATGGTGTTGTAGATACACTTATTCATTAGCATTCAGTAATTTGTCGGAATCCCTGGTGAGGGTCTGATGCCAACCAAGGTCAGGGGTCTACCAGCCTGTGTCACTTGCTCAGTGATCCCTTCCATGTTCCCTATCACGTATCCCAGTGAGTGACATCCCACATCAGCTGTGGTGGCATGGACAATGACTGAGTCATATGTGTCCATGCATCTGACTGACTTGTATGTTGCTGTTACAGTTTGGCCATGTGTTTCCATCTCATACATGTGATGTACATCAATGGGTAGGGATAGGGTTGACTGTGTACATGTGGCAGCTGTGACATTACTACATGACACACATATTCCACAACTGTACCATAGAGGTGACTGACAACTGACCTTTGCACATGCTACCGGAGTATTGAGATTACATTGGTGATTGACAGCACATAGGGCCAATGGTGAAAAAGAGACATAGGTCCATAGGTTCGTACAGGGATATCTGCCCAGGGCATGTATCCACCTAGCCAGAATGTGCGTGCCTTTCAACATGCATTGTGAATCTGTCTTGCTATGCCCTTTTCCAAGGTTAGTATACTGTGCCTCTTTCTCACAGTGACACATAAGTGATACCCAGCGTAACCCTACAATGTCACATCCAGTCATTAATATCGCTCTTGAAGATAGTCACTGAGTCAGTCCACCTAACCTCTATTGGGATAATAATCAGGAATGAAGGGTGCCTCTGAGTTGTGAATGTGCCCCTCCACCATGTCCTATGTATATCACTCCTGAAGTTCAAGTATTTCCAGCGTGTATCCTGGTGGGATCTGGATATTCTGAGATGCAGCATGGCCATTACGTGAGGGTATGACCTGGCCTTCTATGTCAGGCACAGATTGCCTATGAAGAGTCAGTATGTCACTGAGTACAGCTGCTGCTACTTTAACCAGTCAGTATGTGGCATCTGTTTGAGCACTTTGATCCCCTTGTCGAGGTAGATATGTGGTAGCCCCAGTTGCTGCAGGTGTCTGGTAAGGTGCATGCCGACAGGTTCATCATAGTCAATTATGGGCATGATGAGGGATGAGTAAAGGGCACAATGTCCTCCCTGGCCTACATGTGGATCCCATGATGATGTGGCCCATATCACATGCTTACCTAACCACTTTGTCCATGTTGTTGTCAAATGGTAGAATGCTATCAACCTGTGTACCCCAAGGTCCATAATTCCTTGGTCTGCACTTACTGGATTAACACATATGTGGTACATTGTGGTCATTTAGTGTTTGACAAAGGGGATGACTATACTCTTTCTGTCATTCACGTTGAGGCCATGGCTGTGGCACAAGTCGTGTGTTTGCAAGAGTCCCTTTTGGAGGATGCGTGTGTTAGCTGTTGAGTTGATTATGGTGTTCAGTCTGCAGTCACCTGTGACTTGCTGAGCCACAGTACTTCCATGTTGGCCTGTACCTATGACAAATATATAATGAACATGACAGCCCCTAGGGCTTTGCCTTGTGGGACACCACTTGTACCAGGTTGGAGGCTGACATGGCTCCAGCAATTCTACCATGTGTGTTCTGCCCTTGAGCCACTGTGCAATACCCATAGTGACATAGGGGTTAATATGTACACTGGTGAGCTTCCCTAGAATGCACAAGTGGGGTATTGTATCCAAGGCTTATGCAAGGTCCAGGTAGGCTGTGTGGACCTCCTACCCCTTGACAGTGGCCTTGGTGACTGTTTCAAACAAAGCAAACAGGTTTGATAGGCAGGATTTGCCATTGACAAAGCCAAACTGTGTATGGTGACATGTCTGTAGGTCCACAATATCTAGATATGTGAGGTTCTTGATGATTCTTGCCATAGCTTTGCAGACAAAGCTAGTCAGACATATGGGGCGAGTAGTGTCCAGGATCCGTGACGGCACCACCTGCATGTTGAGGGACCACTGTTGCTGTATGCCACTCTCTGGCCACATATCATGTATTAAGGCTGGGATTGAACAGTGGTGTTATGTCTGGGTGTAGCTCTTCTTGTGGTTCATGTAGGACACAGCCTGGGACACTGTCTGGTCCCATTGATGCAGTGTTTATTGCTTTGGGAAGGGCATCTCTTACCTGAGCATCTGTGATGTCAGGGGGGGGGAGCACTGTGATGCGAGACATATGTTCCCTTTTGGTGTGGTGGGGAGAGAAGGCAGCATTGAACCTGTCCACTAGGATGATGGCAATGTCTGTGTGTTTTATATTTTGTGTGACATATTGTATTACCTCTGAGCATATCTGGGTAGTACCACCCAGGTTACTAACATAACTACAGGCAGCCTTGTGATTATCCTCAGTGGCTTGTGGAATCCTCTCTCAAAGATGGCCTTAGACAATCATATGGGTGCCTGTAGTTGTCTTCCAATACTCATCAGTGGTGCCTTCACATTTTGGGAGGTTGTTGTATCATGTAGTGGCGCCATCCTTCTATTGTATAGTGTGTTTATGGCTGGTGTCTGGCGCCCAGGACATCTGCCTTTGGAGAATTGGGTCATGCTTTCATATGTGGCTTCATGATCCATGCATTCCTGAATGTGTCCACAGAATGCCTCTATACAGGTATCTGCAGTCTGGTCCATATTTTCAACAGGCCTTGGGCCTTTGAAGGTTTCCACATCCTTTATGAGGGGTGTGCACTTGCTTGACATGAGCTGTTGACAGACGTGCCGCCTCCAGACAGAGCAAGGGAGGGTCACAGTCAGCTACCTGTTGGGAAGTACCTCCCTGGACCACATGGAAAGAGACACAGAGGAGCTCTTACAGCACCCTCTCAAACTCAGGTCTCCCACACAGCCTTCATGCTGACACAGGAGAGTTTAGATTACTCTGCAAACACCATCATACTGGGTGATGCCAGCTACCCAAACATAGACTGTGTACATTACACAGGCCACAATACCCAAGCTGTAAGGTTCCCATTGATCAGACATTCTTTGGCTATGGAACAGGTAACCAACCTTCCCACAAGAGGGGCAGATATACTAGAGCTGATCTTTACAAACATGAGTAAGAACTGCTCACCACTGGGAGGATGTCCCTCATTGTTGCAATCAAACCATATACTAATCACACTGGTGTTCTGGATCCCCCACATATGCAAACCTCCAACACATCGATGTGTGTGTGTGGGAAATGTCCCTATTAGCAACCGTGACAGTATCGTACAGGATGCAGATCCCCCTTTTGAAACAGTGATGATGTCAGGACTGTATAACTATATCACCTGTAGTAACGTTCTCCAGTAATTTGCATAGCGTGCTCTGCTAATGTGTCTATCTTCAGTGTCATAACGTAGTTAGGTGGGGTTTGAATCCTGCAAAGGGAATGTATGAGTGTGGTTTATGTGTGTGCACTATGCTGGGAGGGTTAACTGCCTTTGCCAACTGGGAGAACACACTACAGGGTGCACATCCCTCCTCCTACACACAGATGATGTCAGCACCCTCTAAGTACAGCATTAGTAAAGATTTCTCCAACTACTGCAAATAGCACACTCTGCTAATGTGTCTGTTTCTACTGTCATTGCACAGTTAGGTATGGGTTTGAATCTTGCAAATGGAAAGTATGTGTTTTACTGTTGGTGGGGTTAGTGTGTGTGCACAATGATGGGGTGGGATGTGGCTTTTGCCACATGGGGCTATGCACTGCAGGGTGGTCATTACCCTTAACAAGCAGTGATGTTGATAGCACCCTATACAAACAAAACTACAAAACAGAAGGTGTTGGTACTGATAACACATGTAAGGTAACACTTGTTCAAGTAATGTCCACAAAACGGAGTAGGATAATAAAACAATTCTTTTATTCTATACAGACAACATGACAACAGACAACTAACTGCCAGTACTCAGTATAGTGTTACATGCTACTGTAACACGCACATGTACCCGAATATACCTAGATAGTGTTCTGAAGCCTGAATGTGGCAAGTGTGTGGATGTGGGATGTGTCTGTGTGTGCATTTCCGTATGGGAAACATGTTTGCTGTGGCAATCAGGGTACTACAGTACCTGATGCACATTACATCTTCCAACTGATGAGGTTGCCTGCACCCTGTGAGTACAGGTAGAGAAGGGGATGCCAGTAGTAAACAACATAGTGCACTTCTGAAATGTGTACCTGTCATGTATCAACAGCTACTCATGTAGGGTGATAAATAATGGGAATGGCAGGTGAGCGTGTGCATGTGTGTGGGTAGCAGGGTGTGTATAAATGCATGTGTGACAGAACAGATACATGTAGCTGAATCTACATAACAGCACAAGATGCACATTGCCATAGTCAATGTTAGCATGTGATGGTGTGCAGCTGGTACACTTTGTTAAGTAGTATGGGTGCAGATAACAATTGAGGACATTCATACAGTTACTGCAGCAGGACTGATGGGATATACACACATTTATACTGCAACACACAACAGTTACCAACATGTTACTACTTATACACATCTATGTAGTCACCCTGTGCATCAGCAACGTGTTTACCTTTACCTGCACCGATGTTGTAGTATGCAGGAGGTGGCACAGTGTCATCATATGCACAGGGTGTGGGTTAGGTATGCCCAAGCCGCCACTGGTAACACCAATTGACATGTGTGTGTATGTGTGTTTGTGAGGGCAGCAGTACAGGGTGGACCGTTGTTGGTGCAGTGTGTGTGTGTATGTGTTTGCCCTAGGTGTTAGGTTTCTGCATGTGTGTAAGCACGCACACAGTCCCACATAATGGCTGCCATGTACAGGGTTTTGTGGACAGCCACAGACTGCACCTGTCAGGTCATCCAGATCAGTGTCTGTGGGCACGGACACGGTACCTGTGCCTGGCAGGGGTGCTACGGGCCGTATCCGTACTAACCCAGACTGGGTACTGTCATCGGAAGCAGGGGTGTGTTGACTGGACACAGTTCCCTGTTGGGACTGTCCAGAGCCACGTGCACGTGGTCTCCTGGGGCGTCTGGATGACAGCACAGACCCAGCATTGCTGGGGCTGGTGCTGGCACTTGAGGCGCCGAGTGGGCCCGTTGTCGTCGCGGCCACTGCCAGCTGGTGCTCTTGGTGGCATACGGCCACGGCGACGCCGCAAACGCACACCATCGCCCTGGCCCATGGACATCTGGTTGTGGAGCAGCTGTTGTATGCCCCACAACGCCTGTCAACGACATCTGTGAAGTTACGGATAGCATTCGCAACATCATGCATGCCGCCTGTCATGGCTATGCGACATGCTCTCAGCTCCCTCAGACCCTGTCTGGTGTACCTTTCCATACGTGCCTGTGCCTGCATGACAGTTCTAAACATAGTGGAGGTTGACATACCTCCTTGGGCACGCCGGCCAGAGGCAGTACGGCCACGGATGCCCCCACGAGAACCCATGGGCGACTGTCTGCGTGGTACCATTGGAGGCCTCTGCACATGGCTGCCTTGTGAGGATGCATGTGCCACAGGTACCACATTACCCTGATCTATGCCCACTGCTGACTGTCCATCACCTAGGGACAATGGTGATAAAGGATGTAACGGCAGGATGACTGTGCGCATTGACGGGGTTGAAAGCTGTGTACTGTCAATTGGCTGACCAATGGCGGACCCAGACACACCTTCCTGCACCATTACAGACATTTCATCATCATCAGTACCTGGGGCACAAGATTCAGGTTCCCTGCTGCAGGTCACCAGAGCAGCACCAGAACCTACGGGAGGAAAACATGGAACACAGATTACAGTCTCAATACATATTTGAAAGAGATGCACTTCAATACTAATGCACACATTCAGAAATGGACACATGCACTCATGGACACTAACACACATGCACACTTGGGCACAGGCACACTTGCACACATGCACACCCCACAGTAAACACACACATCAGTACCGTGTTACACTACTCAATTTACTACCTGTCAATTACAGTTATTGTGTACACAGTCACCAGCATGTCTACTACAGAGTTACACTACTCTTCCTAGTTTTATAAATTGTTTTACAGATACTGTTAAAAAGACTCACCAGCATGTATGGCCTGCCTCGTTGCTACATGGGAGGGACCTGGAAGTGTGAAGAGAGTAATGTCAGTGGGCACATGTGTGCCATTTGTTTTGCACATGATACAGTACAGTAGTACACTAGTTCCCTTATACACATCAGCTGCACATCATGTCTGTATATATATCATGATGACAGATACATACCACATGCACACCTTATGCGTGCATGAAGTAACAGCGTACAGAACAGTCATATGTACATACCAGGAGTTAACTCTAATCTCACCCTTACCTCTCTTCAAACATCAACTCAAATTGTACTTCCAAAACCACTGGCTTTGTTCTTCTTGGAGTCCAGGCTAACGTCCCTCTCCCTACGCTCTCTTCACCTTTAACCCCTCATTGTGCATAGAAACTAGCTTCTACCCTGTTTCTTTCACCTTGATGTCCTTCTATGCTCTGACCTACTTCTCCCATCCCTCCCACCTCCTCTTGACTGTCTTCCTTCTTTTCCTCACTTCCTTCTTGACTCCTGCCTCTTCCATATCATTGTATCTGTCATACTCCTTCTACTTCTCTACCCTTCTGAGCCCTAACTATTATGTATATGGCTTTTGCCTTATTGCATAACCATTATGCTTTAGGTAGGATTGCTTTGAAACCAACGGTACATTGTGTATGACTCTAAACTGTTTGACTTCCTTACATGTATGCCTCTACTGAAAATGAACTTATATCCAGCTAGACTATCTGGGTCAACAAATGTAAAAGTAATAACAATAAATGAATATGGCATCTTACCTGCACGCCGCTGTCTTGCTGCTGTGTGGATCCAACCTCCATCAGGATGCATGATGGTTGCTGTTGTTCTGGGGCTGGATCCACAACACTTAGCAGTAGCCCCTCCTGTCTGGTGAGGGGGGGATGTGTGGCCACCCCCCCACCTGTGGCAGCCTGTTGCCTGCGGATATCTGCAGCACGCTGGCGGACATTTCTTATCAAATCACTGCAGTGATGTCTCACCTGCTCATATGTCCTATCATGCATGCCAACATCATTTATCCTGCTAACAAGGCTTTGCCACAGTGCAGACCTCTCCTGCTGATTCTGGGTGGTGCGTGAGAACAGGATGGCATAGTCACGCACCAGGCTCTGGTGGATCACGACATCCTCTGCAGCAGAGTACACAGGATTTCTTTTAGGTGCCATGTCTATCTGGAAAGGTACACAAACAGGTTATCAGCATAGTATCTCAACAATACATGGTACACATTCTATACAGGGAGTGTTAACTTCTACTTATTACTGATTGGTTAAAACCTGATTACAGTGTAGCTATCATTCTATGTCATTTGTACTAAGTACTTGGCCTTCAGACCAGTTGTTTTACATTAGGGAGGTTGGTGGCAAGCACTGTGGTGGCAGGACACATATCTTTCATCCATTGAAGTTGGGAACTGCTGATTGTGGGCCCAGTGTACAAGTGTATTACTTCTGGTATGGGCAGTTGGCCTTTAGGCCAGTTATTTAACATTAACGAGGTTTGTGGTCTGCACTCATGTGTGACAATAGGCTGTACTCTGCCATTCATAGCTGGGGACATCTGGTATCAGGTTTATAGTGCCTGCATATCTGAGCTGTATCTTACTGACATTGCTACACCTTGTCTGTTGTAGCAAACACTACATCCAGGCCTCCTGCATCTACCTTTGTTTATATGCTTGTTATCTGTTAGCTTGTTATTTCACTGCTATGCTACTTCCACATAGTACACATCTTTGCAACACATCTGTGACTCACTACTGTTATCTGCATTGCTTACTGTACGTACTTCCATGTTACACATGACAGCAAGTGACTGCTTGTCATTGTTGCATTTACTTCATTGTGACACATTGCACTTAGGTTACCTGGCATTTGCTCACTGACGCTTTTATATCAGTCAGCAGTTGTAGGTAATGTCAGTACACCCTCACTCCCCACTGGACCTTGTTTTCAATCATTAGTGATTACAGAGTTCACAATAGTATTCTAGCATGTCCAGAGGTCAGTTGTCAGTTCCTCCTCAGTCCAGCTGGTGAGCGAGCTACTCCTGAGACTATGTTAGAACAGATGTATTTACACAGACAACCCCTCCTCCTAACAACAAATTCAAACTCATGTGAGTGATGCAACCATATACCAGACTGGAGGCTAGGCTCTGTCTACTCAATACCGCCATAACCAGTCACGTGGCAAAGGGGATCACTCACTACACTTCCAGTCTCACGAGACCTAACACAACAGCGGACCTAACACATGATCACACATGATCATACTTGTAGGCTCAGACCACAGCTCTGCCTATGCAGCAGAGACCTCCTATGCAGACATCCAGGCAACCACTACCACATAAACGAACATGTGCAACACATATCACACAAAGCCAATGTGCTGAACACTCACAGCCATTAACAGTTAACAACACACCTCATACACCTGTACTAGGTGCCTCTATCATCAGGCACACTCACATCACGTTCACCAGGCTTAACGAGGTGAGGGTCACGGTGTGCAGCCTGTCAGGCACTATGACCTGCCACATAACACAAACAGTCAGGTAACCCCAAGGCAGGTACAGGTATGACTCAGTCAATGTCCATGCTGCTGTGAATGGCCTGACACATTCCTCCCTGGACTACATGACATGAGACATTACAGAGCTCTCTGAGCACGTAGCCCAGGACAGTTTGACCCTGACCTTGAGTAGCATCCTACCCTCACCTAGAACAATGCCACAATATCAAGGCACGATGATCCCTTCCAACAATTGACTGACATACTGGTGTCATTCACAGGTGTGCCAATGCCTGCCATCTTGGGGTGGTATGCTTTGCTAGGGACAGCTTGCACCTGTCACCACAGTCCTATTGACATTTGGCGGAGCCTCCTGCTACACCCATAGTGCCTGTATTAGGCAAGGCTCATAAGGCAAACCCACATCCATTTGTATCACAAAGGATGAGGAAGTAAGAGTGATGCTACTCAACACTGGACGTCTAGACCCAAGGATGCACGCACCCAAAACCCTACCTAGCATTCTGGACATCGATATCTGTGCAGTAACATGAACCTGTTTCAGGTTTCACAGGAGCACACCAGTACTACCACGTTATAGCTGTTACCATTCTTGTCGGCCACGACACTTGAACAAGGGAGGGGAAGTATCAGTATTCAATGCAGATTCCCACGCCTCCACATTGGTGGCACAGTACAACATAGGTGTTAGGCCATTGAGTACAGTAGACGTAGTTGGGGACCTGGGAAGAAACATGGTAGCAGTCTGTCATTTGTCTACCACATGGCCAACGTGGATTGACAGACATGTTATATAGCCCAGCTAATCATGACTGATTCACATGTATGGCAGGGGAGGTCATTGTGCCTCTGTACTCATCCATCATCAGGCCTATAATTGCGTACAATGCACCTTTTGGGATGTACCTAACCAGACACCTACAGCAACTGGTACAGGACAACAGTACATCATCAAGGGGATGCAATGGCTCACACAGATGTCATATGCTGCCCAGGTAAAGTGAATCCAGCTGGACTCAGTGGCATACTGCCTGTTCAGGGGCAATCTGTGCATGCCATATACAGCCATGTCCTACCTAGCAGTAATGAACGTGATGTACCTCAGGCAATCAGAGTCCCATACAGCCACATGCTCAGGAGAGCTGGACCTCAGCACTGACATACATGGACATGCTGGAGGGGCATATTCCTAACCAAGAGGCTCCCTTCACTCTGTAATGAGCTCACACTACTGGTTAGGCAGAGTCCCTCATTGACTCTCTTCCATAGGAATCTGGATGAGTGGATGGAGATCATAGTTGTACCCCAGGTATCACTTCTATGTCACTGTTAGACAGAGGCATAGTATACTAAAGTCGGACAAGGGCATAGCAGCATAACTTGTGATTGGGTGGCAAAGACAAACACATTCTACTAGGCTTACCAATGCCCTAGGGCAAATAGCCTAGTATGAACCTATGAACTGTTCATTCTCAACTGTTTGAGCTCATTACAGAGTAAAGGGAGCCTCTCAGTTAGGAATTTGCCCTCCAGCATGTCCATGTATGTTCTATTCAGTCGCCACCGCTTGCTCAGAGGTGACCTTTGCCCAACATACAAGGCCATGTCAAACCCAGATTTGATGAATATGCTTCACCTAAAGAAATCTAGATCCATCAGAGCCACAAGGGCAGGAGACTTAAACCTCGACACGGCTATTAATAGGACATGCTGGAGGGATAGATTCATCACCCAAAGACTCACTATGCTGTGGAACAAAATCACGGTATATGTGAGGCAGAGCACTCGCTGGCCTTGTTCAAGAGAAATCTTGACCAATGGATGGGAGATCGCAGATATACCCCAGGGATTACCTCAGTGTCACTGCTCGACAGAGGCACAGCAAAATAATGGGTATGGTTCCCCATACTAAAGGGGTGGCGTAAGCCACAAAACGATGGGCTAGGCTTGTAAATGCCCTCGGGCAGATAGCCTAGTATGAACCTATGAACATGTGTGTACTGCTATAGTACTTCTGCCATATGTTGCATGTGTGTGTGTTGTGGGGTAAGCACAGGTAATGGCCAGATACGCCTGCACAGGTGACACGTGTGACACATTCTGGGTGTTCATCCATACATACTGGATGTGTGCTGCCATCCAACCCTGTGATGTGGACACACATTACTCAGCCTGGATATACATATCTGAACAACACCACAAGCACAATACACTACCTTGCTATGTATGCATGTTATTACACAGTTATTCAGTAGTTATGACAGTGATGCTATCCATGCAGCCCACTGGGCCAGTGGAAGCCACAACACACACCGCCAGCACCTTTGCATATGCTTACCACAGACATCCCACATACTGCATGTACTGTGCACACAGTTATCTAACCCAGAACAACTGCACACCACTTATTAATCCTGTCCAGTGGACTACAGATACAGGCATATTGTATAACAATAGTAGGAGGCTACTGCAGCACAGGGCAGATTCACATGACGGAAGGCATCTGTTGTCTGCAGTGTTAAGATGCTTCACATTCACCAAATGCACAGATATTGCCAACAATGTTGCAGACAGTTTAGGTGCAGGTACCCCCCCATTGTCCTACACACGTGTTATTAGTTATCCCAGATGACTGTAACCTCCCTATCCTCTCACATGTCCAGGTGAGAGCCACCCTCATCATTGCAGAACACATATCATCACTGTTACGAAATGGTATCCCTGGATGTGTGCTACATTCACCCCTGGAGGACATAGCACCACATGACAGACTGATATTAATCCCTGGCCATACTACAGGATATGTACCTGAACAGTGCCATACATACACAGTGGTCCCACACCAATGAGGAGGAACCTCTACTGACCCTGGGAACTACTGCATCATATGCACAACTGGCCTTGTGTTCTAAGCTATGGAAGTGTTAGTTATGGCCCACATGTACAACAATATTACATATGTTTATATTTCATGACTATCTACACACAACCTATCTCATGGACATACCTATAGATAGTGAACTATGATACATTTGTAGGTGTCACAGTATACACAGGATTAACCTGCTACTTTGCATTACCTGTGTTTGTGGCAGCTTTTGGTGTGTCACTCGTGCTCCTTGAATTTTGCTGCTGTTGCTGCTGCTGCTGTTTTGCTGCTGGCTGTCTGTATATTTTGTCTTCTCTGTCTCTCTCTGTCTCTCTTTCTCATTAGGTTTGTGCAATGACTGTATTGCATGAGTGGAGTGTGGGTACTGAATACTTTTGTAGGTATCTGCATAGGTCCATGTGATGGCCTCTGCACCAATTGTAAGGCAGCATTTGCTAATTGCAAGCAGCTGGGTGTGTACTAATTGCATGTCTCACTGTGATTTCAGGACACTGCTATAAAAGGGTATGTGAGATAGGCGTTGCCCTTTCAGATTGTAGGGCGTGGACCATGCTGGTATGCTGTTGACAGTGTTCTGTGAGTGTGAAGGTTAGTACATCTCCCATGCTTCATGCTGTGTTGTAGATTCAGGTTGCTGCATTTATCTTGCCTGTTCCCTGTAGTGAGTGTGTATGCATACTGACACCTACAACTATATGTCATATGTATTGCTATATAAATATATATATATATATATATATATATATCTGTGTACATATACATACTTTCATATATGTACATTAGCTGACATTATTGGGTACAAGCTAACAATTAGCAGGGCTGTTCCCGTTAACACTACTCTAGTATGGGAATCCAGTAATTGGGACTATAAAAGTCTGCCTGACATGCTTTGGGTAGTAGACATACTATATTGCCTTTATCTTCATTCCTACTATTACATGTTCCACTTATTTAGCACTATATTCCTGTATGAGAGTCATGGCTTAGTGGTAGGTCATACAGACTAGTGTTACAATGGTCTTGTGGTAGGGCCTACTAGTATGCTCATATTCTGCTTTTGAGTTGAGTATAGGGCCTATCAATCACAGTGCTGGAGGCACCTTTAAGCAGTTAAAGGGCTTAGTAGGTCTCACAGGAGCCAGGCTGTGTTGCAGATTCTGGTTGCTGCATATATCTTCACTGTTTCCTGTAGTGAGTGTGTATGGCTACTGAGACCTACAACTATATTTCATATGTATTAATATATATTTATATATATGTATGTGTAGATATACATACCTTCACATATGTACATTACCTTACATTATTATGTACAAGCTAACAGGTAGCAGGGCTGTTTCTGCTCACACTGAACTAGTATGGGAATCCAGTCATTTGGCCATTAAAACTCTACCAAACATGCTTTGGATAGTACATCTCCTATATTACCTTTATACTGATTCCTACTATTACATGTTATATTTATTTTAGCAGTGTGTTCTTCCAAAGCAGGCATGGCTTAGTGGTAGGTCAAACAGACTAATGTTACCTAGGTCCTGGTTTCAAGACTGACAGTGGGAATTTTTTACTTTGCAAACTTTCCAACTGAGTACAGGACCTGTCAATCAAAGTGCTGAGGCCACCTGTAAGCAGTTAGAAGGGTAAGTAGGTCACACAGGGGTCAGGCTGTGTTGCAGATTCAGGTTGCTGCAATTATGTTAACTTTTTCCTGTAGTGAGTGTGTATGGCTACTGAGACCTACGATTATATTTCATATGTATTAATATATATTTATATATATGTATGTGTAGATATACATACCTTCACATATGTACATTACCTTACATTATTATGTACAAGCTAACAGGTAGCAGTGCTGTTTCTGTTCACACTGAACTAGTATGGGAATCCAGTAATTTGGCCATTACAACTCTACCTGACATGCTTTGGATAGTACATCTCCTATATTGCCTTTATACTGATTCCTACTATTACATGTTATATTTATTTTAGCACTGTGTTTTTGTAAAGCAGGCATGGCTTAGTGGTAGGTCATACAGACTAATGTTACCAAGGTCCTGGGTTCGAGACTGACAGTGGGAATTTATTTTTCTTAGCAAACTTTCAAACTGAGTACAGGACCTGTCAATCAAAGTGCCATAAAGGCACTTTTAAGCACTTTAAACCAGGTCTGCGCTCGTTTGCGGAGCTCACGATGCGACTGGCGGTGAGCTCCGCTAACACAAGCGCACACCAGCTATTTTCTTTGAAAGAAAAGAAAAAGGGGTGACAGGAAAGTGGTGAAAAGGGGTCACAAAGAGGGTAAGACAGTAGGGAAAGAAGCGTGGGATTTGCAGGAAGGGTGTAGGTAAGGCCCATAGATGCCCATGTCTTTGCAGCAACAGCTGTATATTTCTATGTATTTTGGTGAGACATTTGAAACCTTCCACCTCTAAGAGAGGTGTCAGGACAACATTAATATTTGTTGTACAGCCAATTGTAATTAATAGTTTAGATGTCCAGCGGACATGTGTGCGACATGGACAGCTATGTATGGGGCGTAATTTTTTTGTGGGACAGAGTGCCCTTTTTTTTTTTTACAGGTGAGAGTGGTATGACAGGTGAAGGAAGTCGGTAAAGCTGGGGAGGTAGGTTGGGTAGGTTAACAGACAAGACAGACAAGACGCATACAGGGACGGTGTATGACACACGTGGTGGGGTTACACAATTGACGGGGACGGAGGTTGGGATATCCGAGATGCACGAGCCCACAGATGGCAACAGTGGAACTGATATCCCCACCCATAGGCAGTTGCCACTGTTCCTTCACAGCCCAGGACGGGCTGTGCTGGGGGCTGTGTAGGCGGGGCAACGGCCGGGGCCGTTAGCTGTGCCACACGAGCCTCAAGCTGGCGTAGGGGTCCAAGAACAGTGTCTTGGATCTCCCTATGCACCACAGACTGGACACCGGAGGGTGACTGGACGAACCCTCCGGCCACACTTGCAGAGGGGGACGGGCCCCACCCCCTGCAGCGCTTCCCCCCGAAGGGGGCACAGGGCCACCGGAGGGGGGTCCGGCCTGGGCACTAGTGCCAGGTGCAGTCGCCAGCTGAGGTGGGAGAGGTGGGTCCGCTGGGACCTGCCTTCCCAAGCGTTCTAGGTTTGTGAGTAGTTATGTTAGTTTGGGTTAGTGGCATTTTATTCCATTCAGATTAGTTGTAACAGCATGCATTGGTATTCCCATCAAACAAACACCCAGATATGAACACCATTGAACAAGGACATATCAATATCACATGCATTATTTGAACAGCAAAACACAGTCAAACGACATGCAGGGTTGATTAATGGCAACAGGCCATCAGATTTGCAGGTATGAACAGGGCACATGCACGAACAGACATGCATATATGTTTGAAACGGACAAATGTCCATGATTAATGAAATGTTCACATACCATTATTTAGTGGATGTTGTTATATGGAATTATAGGGTTGGATGGGGATAGAAAGTGATGACACATTCATATGTTACACATTGATTCACATTTATCATAGGTACACAATTAAGTTGAGGCTGATGTTTCAAAATAATCTTTATTTGACTGTCATGCTACACCTGTTACACATACATCACTATCCTACTTATTTTGAATTTGATCAGATACATCATCCTGCTACACTTTGATGACAGGACAGGGGACAACTATGGCTGTTTAGTCTGTCAGATAATCATTCATTCTATCTGCAAATTGTTTACTGTTATCACCATATACAGATTTTGAGCTAGACATTCAGATTCAGACACACTGAAATCAGTTTGGGATGTTAATTTGTACTTCCCACATGCATTTAGTTCTGTAAAACACACTGAGGCTTATATATTCAGGGGTATTACTACTTTATTTATTCATACATGAGCCTTTCTGTCACTCTCACACATTCTGCAACTTCACAGTTCAGGTTGGTACTTCTAGGCTTTGTTCACATATTAGACCTGTGCTGATTCAAACACTTTCCAACAGCCTCACTTCTGTCATGATTCAGCATTTGAACAGGGGATATATCTCACATGTGACTACCTCAGATTCTGAAGCTGTACTCTTGAGACTACTGCAGGTTACAGTATATTTAATTAATGATGGGACATCTGTATTACAGCACTGTTTAATTCTATCAATTATATTTCCAGTTACACTTGCATACTGATGAACTTGTTGCAGCCATACCTGCAGACTTTCAATTCCTGCTTGCACATTATATTACTTTTAATCAATACACTGCACTGTTCTGATACATGGTACATAATAATATTTATTTACAAGTACTGGGTGGGGTTACTAACCTGCATGGTGGCGCAGCACCAGCCTTCTGGCGTGCATCTCACGATTCGCAGAGCGGACACCTGCAGCTGTAATACAAAGGGAATAATATTGGACTACACATCTCCATGGTATCAGCTGGTTGAAATCCTTACATACATGAGTAAAATGTGACTTACTCAGTAGTGGGCGTTGGGCATTTGCCGGGCCTCCTGGATCCAACGGTTCAATTGGTCCTGCTTATGCTCTTCAGGTCCGCATGGTGGTGACGGACCTGCTCACCAGTGCGTGGAATGCCAGTAGCACTGGTCAGATCACGAGCCAACTGGTCCCACGCCTCTGCCCTATATACTCCCCATGAGACCTGGCCCTGCATGAGTTGGGCCTTGTGATTATGGACAAGGAGCCAGACCATGTATCTGGACTGCTCAACGCCCAACGCTGTGCTCGAAAGCAACGTCCCTCACCTACTCCACTCATGCTGACTGCAAGTCTGTTCTACAATCAGTTATGCTGTGTATTCCCGCCTATGGGGCTTATATATGCCGCTTTTCCCGCACATTTCTCTGATTGGCCGTTTTGGAATTGTATGTACTTCACTGAAAATGCTTTCTCATGCTCCATTCTGGGTTTTATCCCATATATATGCTATTTCTGCATTTCTAGGTATTGCTGTCATGGCTTGGTGGTTTAGTTCCTTCACTCTAGTGCATGGTATCCTGGGTTCGAATCTGACAACTGATTTTTCATTTTCCTGACAGGAATGAGTTGAGGACCTGTCAATCAAACATGCCAAAAGCACTTTTAAGCACTTTAAACCTGGTCTGCGCCGCTTTGCTGAGGTAACGCATGCGCACTGGCAGTTAGCTTGTGGGAGCGCGCATAAACGGTGTGCGCTGGGATAAATCCTAATTGGCTACTGACACACATGTTAAGCTAATTGCACACAGTTTCAGTCTGTCTAACTGCAGCTTGGCAACGGGCACGCAGTTTGCAGCTTTTGAAACACTACTCAGCTACGGGCACTCTGTCTCACAGCAGCTTAGCTATCAGTACATTTCTGACTATTTTTATTATTATGTTACTTCAAAATACATGCTCTATTTCATTCCATTTTACAAAAGGGAATACATTTACATTTGTACAATACTGTCAGGGGGCTTTTTAGTGCTTATTTACAAAAAAAAAAAAGGTTGTTGTAGGGGCTCGAACCCTGCCTGCCTACTCTTAAGCCGGCAACTCTACCGCTAAGCTATTATTTCTTGGCTTACTTTGCATATTTAGTTCTTATATCCTTTTCCACTGACTGCTAACTGTGATTGCGCTTAGTAGCACACCCGCACACGAAGCTACAGTAGCAAACATTTACGGGGTTTTAAAAAAAAAATAAAAGGTTTTAATTTAATTTTATTACATCTCTTCACTTTATACAGTGATGGTCTATCGGGGCATGTGTTGTGTAGTGTGTTTATTCACATTTTCATGGCCTTTCTCGTGGCTGTTTACTTTCAGCCATTATAGTCTTCCGGGGGCGTGTCCGCTTGCAGGGCTTAGCCTACAGACACGCCCCCTACTCTCTTACACGGACCGTGTAAGAGTTACTAGTGTGATTCAGCATGTCTCATGCACCTCATGCATATGCATGACATGCTGACATCACACAGTTTAACTGCAGCCTCCGTGTAAGAGTTATAACTCTTACACGGAGGCTTCCTGAATCTGGTCCTATGTCATTGTACAACAGCAATAATTCACATTTGATTATGGGTAATGGAGGATTCACCCTGGCTGGCTTTTCCCTCATGCTCAAACCATGCCAGTGGTGCGTAAATCCTGAATTACATACACCCAAATTTACTTCAGTGCTATCTTTTTAAATGCATTCTTATTGAAAATGGAAAATTAGTGCTGCATTTTGAAAGAAAAATAAAACATTCCATGTCAAATGTGATGTCCCATTCTAGATTAATGTTCACAGTACAAAAGAGTCAAGGATATTTTACTACGGAGATACCTGACTAGAAAATGAAAGTAAAAGCTTTGAGAAAGTGAAATGAAATAACAACAAATATGGTTACCTCTACTACTACCAACTAAATCCATGAGTAATAAAGTAAGACTGTTGTACAAAGTGTACTGTTTGCATCTATTCATATTTACACCAATAGTAAAGATGGGCACATAGGAGCATGACACATTTTTATCAATGACATTAAAGCAGTTGATGTTCTATCAGTTATAATGGGAAGATGTTCTATTTAGCCTATATAAAGAAAGCAGTTGTATGTGTATATATCCTCTAGGAATTACTTAAGCAATAACCCACACCTAAATGCTGGATTTACCCACAGTTGGTGTGATTTGGTCACGAGGGTGAAGCCCGAGTGGCCAAACAAAGACAACCGTGGGTAAATCTATTATTACTCACACCCATAAGTGGGCTATTGCTATTATACAATGACATTATTTAAGAAAAAAAATACTTACTTTTTTTAAATAATGGCATTGCATAATGCCTCCGTGCTGCCCTTCTGCAGATGTCTGGTATTCTGCGGCAGTTCTGATGAACTGCGTATGCATATGCTTACGCAGTACATCAGAGCTGTATGTGGAAGTAATGGAGAAAGGAAGATCTCCGTTGCTTTTTAAAATGTGTCTCGCTGTGTTAAAAGAGTTTAACATAGCGAGATAGTTTTAAAAAAAGCAACAGAGAAAGGAAGATAGTTCCCTTTTTTAAAACTATCTCTCTATGTTAAACGAGTTTAACATAGCAAGATATCTTTAAAAAAAGCAATGGAGAAAGGAAGATCTTGATTAATTTTTTTTTTTTTATAAGATATCTCGCTATGTTAAACTCATTTAACATAGCGAGATTACAGCAACATAGCTCTTCCGTTCTCCATTGCTACCAAAAATACAAAAAAATGAAGACTTATACTAATGGAAAAAGTCTGGGTGACCGGACCTTTTTCCATTAGTATAAGTCAGATTTACAATGGGCACACTGACCAATCAGCGTGCATGTTTTGGAATATCAATGGGGGGGTCATTGTATAAATATGAATAATAACTTCTGTTTTTATTCATTACATGATCATGCAACACAAAAACATGTACAATGGGAGGTTATACACAAAACAATGACCATGACAAGGTCACAAAGGTCAAACTTTTTTGGGGGTACAAGCCCCCCGCATCCCCAATAAAAAGGCAAGCTCCCATGCCCCCAAACAATATATATAGAGGACAGGAAGAAAGTAGTAAAAATATGAAATTCACCTTCTGACTCTTCTCTGAGTCTAACTTACATCACAAGATACCACTGACTTTTTGTGATGACACTCTCAGTTTTGATCATCTGGCTGCCATTAATAGGTTTCATCCTTTGGGTGGGCTATGAGTGTCTTTCTAAACTGTTTTTAATCAGTTTCTTCGCTAAGTTGATGCAGAACTGGGATCCGGTTAGCCAGTGTGCAGTTACTAAAGCTCTTTCCTCTATGGCTTAACAGAATTGAAGTCAATGGAAGGTGAAGAAGGTGTCAGTACCTCCTTTAAGTTTATTGGGCAGGGTTTTTTGCTAAGTTTTTGGAAATGACAAAGTTGTAACTATTGTAAAATTGTTTAATGGTTAGGCGCTTTCATTCATAAGGACTTCATCAGAACCATATTGAAATTAAAAACATACCCATTTATACCCCTTAGTAAAAATCACGTTACAAATTCACCAATACATTTAAAAAACATCCTGACAGCATTAACCCTTTACATATCATACAACATCAGTTTCAATAGGTAATTAATAGAACAAAAATCACTTAAACTGGGGTCCTGATGAAGTTCTTATGAATGAAATCGCTTAACCATTAAACAATTCTCTGTTTTGGAATTGGCTCGTTGTTTTTTTCCGTAGTTCTAAGTTTGTTTCATTGGTGGAGTTTATGAACAATTGTAAAATGTCTAAAGTTGAGAAGAGTAGAATGGAGCAAGCAGGAAATGGAAGACATTTGGCTTGGTGGAAAAAACTACAGTGGTACTCATGACTGGGTGCAAAGTTGATGAAATGTTAGAATTTTGTTTGTGGTAGTTTAAATTATTTGTGTATCGTTATTTAGGTAAGGATTAAGATGGCGGGGAAATTCCATATTTATGGGAGTAGGATGAGTATGGATTAAAAAGGATAATGGTATGACAGCTAAGGATATTTGGGAAAAGACTAAACAAAAGACAATACAAACACTGAGAATTTGCAAGCTCTATTATATGGGTATGGATAAAAGCAGTTAAAATGTTTTTAGTCCCTTTAGTTTTATACACAGGTCAGGCATACTTTTATCAACCAGAAGAGAAGTTGTGGATTGCAATTAATAAAGACTGAAGGATTTTATCTGTGAGGGGAAAATGGCAAGAGTCAAGTGGAATAAGTTGATTCTTCCTAAAGAACAGGGCAGATTGGGATTACCTGATTTGAAGGGGTATTTCCGAGCTACACAGTTAAGGCTCCTTTAAATAGCACAAGCAGAAACCTATAACTCAAAGTGGAAAGAGATGATAATGAAACAGGTGGGGAATCTCCAGAAAGAAGGAGTGACTGGGATTTTGGATGCAGATCCTTAAGGGGAATAGTGATAAACATGCAGAATATTATATTTCTACTGTAGAAAAGAGTATTATAAGAACTAAGCCAACACACAAATGGAGAACGGAGACTCTGCTGATAGGGATGACTGGAATTGGAGATACAGACAATAGGCAAGAAGGGACTGAATGTATTGCAGAAAACTGGTAAAACAACCAAGGTATTGGAGCAAATAATTAGCGAGAGAAAAGTAGTAGAATGGGAAGAGGCTAAGAATTTATTTGGACTGCAGGCTAGAGACTGCCTTCCCTATCCAGGATTGATATCAGGGTATAGGCAAAGAGAAAGAAATAGGGGATCCTAAGTGAAAAACCAGCACTGGCAGAGCTTTTAGTAGAATCTAGAACAGATGCTGCTGTTAAAAAAGGAATAATTAGTAGACCATACAACATATTGCATGATAACTATAAGAATCAATCATTGGAGGTTAGAAAGGATTGGGAAGAGAGACTGGATAAGCAATTCACAAAGAAACAATGGGGGATATATGTATGTCTCTATGCAATAAAGTCTAGAATATTTAAGATCTTTGCTTGGGAATGTTTACATATGTATTTTTATACCCCAAGTAGACTCCAAAACACATTTTCTTCACAAAGACAGCAAATGCTGGAGGTGTGATGGGGAAAAAGAAGTAACTAGGAACATATTGTCTGGGGTACAATGAGCTGGTAAACTTTAAAAATTCCCTGCAGATTACTCTGTCAGAGAAACTATGTGAGCAAACTGGTGTAGCTAAGGAAATTATTTTTTGAGCTATGATGCAGAATTATAGTAAGGCCTTGCTGAGTCTAATTATGGTGGCTGACAAAAAAGTAATTACTAGAGACTGGAAATCAGTGTCAAACTAGCTTTACTAGGAGTAGTGAATATAGTAACAGAGATAAAACAACTGGATTTGGGATCTTTAAAAAAGGGTAGGAGCAAGTTACATAGGAAAAAAATGGGAATTGTGGTAACAAAACATGCAGAGGAGGAATAAGGTTTAAAACAAAGCAGGATTAGAATGAGCTAGGTAATGATTGATTGACAATGACTGGATAGATTATAAGTGATGTACAATGTTTGCAACTACAATTATATCAAAATGGTTTGTGATGTATATTTGCAACTAAAATTGTGCCAGTATGGTTTGTTTTTATTTATATAAATGTATGATTTTCTATGTCATACGTGATAATTTAATAAAGATGTTTCTTGTGTAAAAAAAGAAGAAAGGATGGTAGAGGAGTTGCATTCAAATGAATGCAATTATTTTGAGTGCACTTTTAATTTGGGGAGTCATAGGTGGGTATAAACTTTTTCTGTGACACATTCTGTATGAGCTATGAAAGATAAACCCCGGGATTCACGAATCCTCCGTGTAAGACTTAATAAGTCTTACTCGGAGGCTGCAGTTGAAAGGTATGATGTCAGCGTGCCATGAATATTCATGAGGGCACGCTGACTCAACCGTAAGTCTTACACGGACCGTGTAGGAAAGCAGGTGGCGTGTCCGACTGCTGAGCAGCTTAAATGTCCATGCCCCTGCAAGGGTTGGAAAAGTAAAATGAAAACACACCAGAGCGAGTCCGCTCAAATGTCCTTGCACCCAACACCACACTCCCTGACATTGTAAACCTCCATCACAGTTATAAAAAGTAAAACATTAATTTTATTTTTTTTAAAGTCCCGAAATAGCTGCCCGTATTTGCGAATGTGTGCACGGGTGTGCCCACTGCTTAGCTGCAGTTAGCAATTCAGACATGGAAGAGCATAAGAAAGAATGTTTATGCAAATCACATGCAATAGCATAATAGTAGAGCATTTGCACAAAGAGGAGGCATTCACAGTTTGAATCCCACCACTCCCCTTCTTATTTATGTTTTAAATCAGTATATGAAATATTATCTGACATATATGATTAAAATATTAGTAAAAAGCAGTGAAATGGCTTATGTATCAGTGAAGAAAATATATATTTTTAAAGGATCCTGATATATAATTGCCCGCAGTTAAGCAGCGCTTTACCCAGCGCAATAGAGTTGCCCAGAGTTAAATAGCGCTTTACCCAGTGCAATAGAGTTGCCCAGAGTTAAATAGCGCTTTTCCCAGTGCAATAGATTTTCCCATAGTTAAATAGCGCTTTAACCAGGGCACCGTAGGGCAACGTGGAGCAACGTAGAGCAAAGTTGCTTAAACACAGTCACACCCCTAGTCTGTCTGGACAGTATTAAAATAAAATGAATGACAAGGTTCAAACCCAGGACTCTAGGCACCATAATCAAAGTACTGAACCACTAAGCCATGACAGCTTAGGGGAAACAGCCACTGTTAACATACATATACTTAGAAATGGTAGATTAACCATTACTAAGCAGGTCTGCAGTCAGCCGAGAATTTTCAAAAACGGCCAATCACAAAAAAGTGCGAGAAATGCGGCATATATAAGCCCCATAGGTGAGAATACTCGCCATAACTGATTGTAGCTCACATCTGCAGTTAGAATGGCTGGTGCTGGAAAAGGTACATGCTTCCGAGCGCAATGTTGGGGCATCGAGGAGTCGAAATACATGGTTTGGCGCCTTGTCCACCATCATGAGTCAAGGCTCCTGCAGGGCCAGTTCCAAGGGACGGAGTACAAGGCAGAGGCTTGGAACCGGTTAGCTCATGATCTCACCAGTGCCACAGGCATTCCACGGACTGGTGAGCAGGTCCGTCACCACCATACAGACCTGAAGAGATGGAAGCAGGACCGCCTGAACTAATGGATACAGGAGGCCTGTGGGATGCAAGATGCCCCACAACTTAGTAGGTAGCCATGGAATGCAGCATGTAAGTATTGATAAATGATTCTGTATAATGGATAGGTATGTCTCAATATCCCTTCATTTACATCACAGCTGCAGGTGACCATGCTGTGAATCAGCAAGCCTATGCAGATAGGCTGCTAAGGCTGTGCCACCAGGCAGGTTAGTGATTATTCTGCATGTATTGTTATATAAAATAGGGGAGAGAGCGTGAAAGAAAGTGTTGTAGTCCAATAATACAGCCATAAAATGCCCTGAATAAGTCCTCTGCATGTACTGTCATATAAAAAAGTCAGAGAGCCAGAAAAAAAGAGTGTAGTAACCCATTAAGAAAGGTAAAATATGTCCGGAATAATATCTCTACAGGTACTGTCATATAAAATAAGTGAGCGAGCCTGAAAAAGAGTGTTCTAACCTATTAATAAAGGTATAATATGTCTTGAATATGTCTTCCATATGCACTGTTATATCAAATAAAGGAGCAAGCCTGTGGAAAAGTGTGTAATGTAATTAATAAAGGTATAAAACCTGAAGTGTGTCTGTGTCACTTACTTCGAAATGTTGTTGTACCCTTGCATTATACAAATAGTACTGTTTTAATAAGTGCTGGCAACCCAGAGTTGTGCAGTCCCATCTAAAGTGGGTGATGGAAGTGCTAGTAGCTGTGAAGCATCTATACAGTCCTCAACAGTCACTTACTGGCTGGCATGCATAAGTAAATCTGGCACACGTGTAGCATGTTAATTTGTTCCCCAGAAATGTGAGTGTGCTTCAAGAAATGCAGGGTTCTGTACAAACTGAAGTGAAAATATCATGTGAAAACATCCAAATATGTAGATAAAGAAATATAAATGAAATCAAGAAATATGTAGCAGTAACATCTGCATCATGGACAGTTAATATATCAGATATAGATCAGGTATATATTGAACTAGCCAAACCCATTACACAACCTAATGCATGTTGGCAAGTGTAATAATACATGTAGGGGATATACACTTGCAGTCACTAGGAATGTAGTGTAGACTAAAAGTACTTATAAGATGTTAATCAAGGTTTCTTTCTACACCCTACTGTATGTGCATAAACTATGCAATTCCACACCTCAGTGGGTATGTGTAACCTCAAATATTTGTTGGGACATATGTCCTATTGTCCTATAAATATTTGCATTCACTTTGATGCATGTGCCCTGTTCAAACACCACAATCATGGTGGCCTGTTGCTACCAATCATCCCTGCATGCTGTTGGAATATCCACTGTTGTTCAATATATGCATGTGTTATGCTTGCTGTTCAACTGTTGGAACCTTGGTGTGTTGGGTTAATGGGAATATTATTGCATGCTGTTACAACTAATCTGGAATGCTGTTGTTTATGTTGTAATTAAACACACCTAATCACAGAACATATGGGAAGGCCGGTCCCAGCGGACCCACCTGTCCCTCCTCAGCTGGCGAGTGCACCTGGCACCAGCAGGTCCGGTGCCCAGCCCGGGCTCCCCTCCTCCGTTGGTCCTGTGCCACCTTCGGGTGGAAGCACTGCAGGGGATGGGGCTCACCCCCCCGATGCAAGCGTGGGCGGAGAAGGGCCACCTGTCACCCTTCGAAGAGTCCGGGCTGTGGTGCATAGGGAGATCCAGCTTTCAGTTGCTGATCCCCTATGTCAGCTTGAGGCGAGAGTGGCACGTCTCACGGGTGAGCCTTCCCATCCTATGCAGCCCCCAGCACAGCCACCCTTGGGGCTGTGAAGGTGCATTGGTGACTGCCCATGGGTGGGGATCTCAGTTCCAATGTTACCATCTGTGGGCTCATGGGCTTGCGATTTCCAAACATCCGTCCCCATCAATTGTGTTCACCCACCCCATGTGTCATACACCGCCCCTTTATGCATCTTCTTGTCTTGTCTGTTAACCTCCCCAACCTACCTCCCCAAACATACCTAGTTCCTCTACCTCACTTTCCACTCTCACCTGAAAAAAAAAAAAAAAAAAAAGGCAATCTGTACCCACAAAAAAATTACGCCCCATACATAGCTGCCTATTTTGCACACATGTCCACTGGACATGTAAACTGATAATTATAATTGTCAGTACAACAAACTTTGTTGTCCTCACCCCTCTCCCAGGGGTGGAAGGTTTCAAATATCACTCCAAACTTATTGCATATGCACAGCTGTTGCTGGTAAAGAAATGGACAGCTATGGACCTTTCCTACACTCGTCCTGCACATCCCGAGCTTGTTTACCTACTGTCTGTCCCTCTTTGTGCCCCCTTTTTCACCACTTTCCTATCTCTCCATTTTCTTTTCTTTCAAAGAAATTAGCACGGGGGTTAGCGGGAGTAAGCACTTTTAAGCAGTAGTAAGCGGGTTTAAGCGAGTGTGTGCATATGTGCGCTTAGCTAAGCATCACACAAACCCGCGCAATCCTGCTTACAACTGCTTAAAAGTGCCTTAGTCACTCTATGTCAGGGCCCATGTTCTGCTCAGCAGCAAACAAAAAACCTCTGTCAGTCTCGGACCCCAGACCATTGACACAATAGACTGCATGAATTACCACTAAGCCACAGCAGATATACAAATAATGTGGTGCTGAAATAAATATATCATGCATTACAATGAGGGAATGTAAATGGAAATTAGGAATGGCATAACACAAATCCTGTTCTGTTCTGTTCTACTGTTCTGTGTTGAGCAGCCTGTGCGAATATTAACACAAGTAAACCACAAACTGTTCAGAAGTGAGTAACTTAATAATTACAGTATAGCAGTACACAAACAGTGCATGTGCCACAGGAATACATTGCAATAACCATATTTTTATGGCAGGTAATTGTCTAATTCAGAAAGAAAGTACATACTCCCATGTATCCTGTGTTAGTATTTGGAGGGGTGAGTACATGTCTACACTGAGAAGTGTGTACTGGAAGCAGCAACATTCAGGTTTGAGTACAACATGCATATCACTGGCTACAACCCTAGCTTCAGATAAGAGACAAATACCAACCTTCTGACTGACACAATGGTGTCCAGAGCAAACAAGCATGGGCCCCACCTTGGAAAGCTGAAAGGGCTACGCCTACCTAACCTAGCATTTTATAGCAGTGGGCTGCAATCACAGTGAGTACTGCAATCACCACACAGCAGGCTGCATGCAATTACTTAATGGTGGGCAGCAATTGGTGCAGAGGCTGTCACATGCACATGTGCAGATACCTAGAAAAGTAGGCTGTTCCTGCTGTCCACACATGCAATAATATCATTGCAGGAACAGGGAGATAGAGAGCGAGAGCAAGAGAGAAACAGAGGCACAGACAGAGACACAGAGAAAAGAGACAGAAACAGAGACAGAAACAGGCAGAGAAATCCCAAAACAAACAACCAACATAAAAACAAAACAAAAAAAAACAACAAAACTGTAACAACAGACGGAGCAGGGAAAACAAAGGTTAGGTATGTAAGTCATATGTATGTGCCGGCATGTAGCAGATGTTCCTGAAGAGTACTCTACACACTGCAAATCATCCATATGTGGCAGCAGTACGTATCCATCTGTATCTGCACATGTGCATAGGGCAAGGGACATACTGCAACTGTTAGTGAAGGGTGGACACATATATGTCGTTGAAGGTTGTTATGTGCATATATCTATGTAGGTCATAGTGTGAGGCACAGAAAACAGCATGCAGTGCTGATATATGTCATGTGGTGGTTGAACGCTGAGGGACTGATTTGTCAGATCTGCTGTGTTACAGCCAGTGAGGCCTGCTAAAGCGACATGGACTGAGGACACCAAAATGCATTCTGCACAACACTGTGCAATATAATCACATAACTGTACATCCCGCAACTGTTGCATAAGTGATATCCCCACCATGAAAGGTGGACTGTACATGTGCCTATATGTACATCCATATGTACAGCAATAGATGTGTACATGTATGTGTATGGATATGTATATAAATATATATCTATATATATATATATATATATATATATATATATATATATATATATATATATATATATAGATATAGATATATATATATAGAGAGAGAGAGACACGGGGTCATATGTTCTGCAACAGGTGTGTGGTGACCAAGGCATGGACTGTAGACAAGTGCTGATACTGCAGTGCCATTCCTCCTTTCCAAAACACTGTACCCATTAACTACCACATAGGTAGAAATCTACCTAACACTGAAGGTGTGATAAGGGAACATGGGACACAGGTGGACAGTAGCCTCCCCTTTGATAAAGACAGTGCCACACTAGACTTGTAATCTGTCTATGTGGTATGTGTCATGACAACAGGTGTATCATGTAGGGATATATAGGTCAGTGTTCCCCTCTACTCATCACAATGTCCCGTGTGGTATGTACCTCACATGACAACTACAGCAAGTGGAAAGGCCACAGACATACCTCACAAAGGGTAATACTGGCCTCAAACAGATGCCCTATGCAGACTGACTCACAAAACCACAGCTAGACTGTATTGCATACCACCCACACAGAGGTGACCTCTGCCGGACATACAGAGGTATGTCAGACCCATAGCTGTGTGACAACCACCATGGCAACATATCACAATCCCTCCGGGCTACATGCTGTAGGGCCCTAATCCTCATCAGCTCACTAAACAGCACATGCTGGAGGGATAGGTTCCTATCTCAGAGATATGCCATACTCTGGAATAGACCACCTAGCAATAGCAAACTAGGCTCCTCATTAGCAGTTGTCATAAATACCCCTGATGATTGTTTGGGAGATTGGTAATACACCCCAGGAATCCCCTCTGTGGTTCTGGTTGACAGGGGCAGGTGAAATCAAAGTACGTGTGGCAAAGGCCAGGGTAGGATATGGCTAGGCTGCTGTAGTCCCTAGGGCTAACAGCATCTCACCTACCTATGACACTATGTACTGACATATGTACTCAATGCAATACCTGCTATGTGAGGTTGAATAAGTGTAACGCTGAATATGTGCAAGGTCTGTAAAGGTGTGATAGCATAGTGTGAAGTTGTATCTGACATGGTAGTGTCTATCCTAGCTGTGAGGCCAGCAAAAGATGTGTATGTTATTGTTAGGCAGACATAGTACTATGGCATATGATGTGATGTAGTTCCTTGTTGACGACTGCAGTGTCCCATTGAAGGCTAAAGCAATACATGTATGCTTAGTGAGTGGTACTGCTGGTGAATCCGACTCTCATATGAACTGTAGTACTACCTGAAGCTGTAGGCCTAAACAGCACAGTATGGTGTGTGTTCACATTGCTTGGAAACACTGTCATGTGTGTTTCCTGTAGTCTGCACAGAGGACATAACTCAGGCATAAGGATTTGTAAGTAGTGGCACACAATTCTGTATGGTACACAGGTAAAGCTCATCTGTTTTAGAATACAGTGGTGTGTTGCATGTTTGTCTGATGTGTGTGCAATTATGCCTGTACCATGGCCGCAATCATATGTGTGTTACAGGGTATACGTGTGTATCTAGCAACATATATACTCTGTTACAGCAGTATGCCATCTGTATTAGCAAGTGTGCACATATGTTAGGCAGGGCTATGGCATCAACGACTAGGGTGGTTTACTGGTACTACTGTAACTGTACTTTACATTCATTGCAATGGATGACATCTTTGTTCGTGCATTAGCGTGATATATACCCCTGTGGTGAGGTTGTGCGTTGTGTCACAAACAGTGTGCCAGGTACTGTTGTATAGTGGTTTGATATATAGAGTGCACCAGGCACTGTTAGTCAGTTGTGGCCTGAAAACCAATATGTGGTATTGAACGTGTGTATCCTCTGACAGACAAACGGATGGTATATATGGCAGTGAAGTGATATCTGTGGTTAAGGTTGTAAAGTGTGCCACAGGACTCGCTCACACATATTGTTCATTTCTCTTTCAGCCTGATGGCCCACCAATGTAACCCGTCTTACACAGCAGAGGAGGAAGAGGTGATTCAGCAAAGCCTGGTGCAGCACTACACACTGTTGTTTTCCAGAAGCAGCCAGCATCAGCATGAGCGGACTGCACTGTGGCAAGATCTTGTTCATCGGGTAAATGACATAGGCATGCATAACCGGACATATGAGCAGGTACGTCATCACTGCAGTGATTTAATTAGACATGTCCGGCAGCGTGCGTCTGATATCCAGAGACAACAGCTTGCCACAGGTGGTGGGGTGGCCATTAATCCCCCCTCACCAGAGTGGATGAGCTGCTCCTAAGCGTGGTGGCCCCTGGACAACAACAGCAACTCCCACACACATGTGTCATCATGGAGGCCGGAGCCACCCAGCATGTTCACATGGAGCGTGCAGGTAACATTCCCTATCTGTAGACTACAGTTACCTGTATTGTTAGATTATGTCTATGTGAGATGTGTACAGTGTGTTTAGCAGTTGTGCTGCCTAGTGTTGTGCAATGCTGATATTTGGAATATTATCTGTACACCTGTGACTGTCGACAGTTGTTCTACTGTAGTTTAGCAAACCCACAGTAGCAATGCCACAGTTGTGGCCACTGACGAACTCTCTCATATTCTCGTAGGTCCCTCTGGTGTGACAGCAGGGCAGACGATCCATGCTGATGAGTGTGGTATAACTGCAATGTTGGTAATGAAATGTGCATGTCATAGATGAGGTGTAGGCCATGTACACATAACACACCTACGCATAATGCATGCCGTGCATGTTTGCTGTAAGCGTTGCACAGCTCAGTAATGTCAGTAGCTGCCTCAATGACATGCAATACACAGAGCATCAGACACAGTTGTGGCATCACCATACTGCACATTGGAAAGGCATAGTTGCTACAGCTGTACACAACATAACACGTTTATCATACGTAGTACACCTCAACATGCTACATATGGCGTTACCACACACCTGCTGTAAGGTCACACTTCAGTATCCCACATGTCATCCACACACACGATAAACCTCAGGGCTAGAGGCCTATCATGGGACTGTGCAACACTCTTCAACACATAACACAGTCATGTTAGGCAATGCTCCCTATTGGGCACCCACACACCCATGTACAAAGTGGCTGTATAATTGTGAACGTAGCCACGGCACTGCAGTACAGGTACAGCATGCTAGGCAGTGGTCTGTCACACATTAGTAGCCGTGAGTGACCACATGATGCATGATGATGATAGCTCATGGTACTACACCCCATCCAGTTACAGTGACTACAGTACTACACATAGCAGTCATTGCTTTGCACCTCAATGTTGTGTGTGTGCAAACATATGCACCTATACACAATATGCATAGCATGTTGTGTGTGTGCTTACATATGCCAGTATACACAATATGCATAGCAGTCGCCATCTGTACAAAGTGACACATATATGTCCTGGAATGCTATTGGGTGTATAGGTCACATGACACACATTGGGTATGTGTGGTGTATAATGTTGCAGTCATGTAGCATGCCATGTCATAGCTGGCACCGACATATCTGCAATATGTCCCACACTCACCATAACCGCTGTACAATGGGCATGTCGAGCATTTGGATTCCTTCACGTCTACATGCACCACTCATCCCGTGTGTGTACACAGCATGCATGTGCTACACCTGTGCCCGGTATTATCTGCTATGGACACAGACACTGTAATCAGACATGGAAATCTATGTGTCACACAGATAACACATGCAGCCATGGTATGTATACCTGTGAGTGATGGTACACAGGACATTGCAGAGCTGATAATACTTGCACAGCAATGTTGTGTCCATGTACACATTGTGTTCCAGGGTGTAGCCAATCACTGAACAGCTGCACACATGCATCAAAGCCATGTATACTGTCATGAAATAGGGCCATCTACACTCGCACTGCATGGTCTTGAGCAACACATAGTCTGCATGCTGACACGTGTGAGGTGACTGTTTGCCTTGTGATACTGTCACCCACCTTCACTCACTATTGAGTATGTGTTGGATTGCTGGTGTGCATTTGTGTGTGTGTGTGTATCTGCTGTAGTGAGGAGTGTATTTGTGTGCATGTGTCCATGTGTTCATGTGTGCATGTGTTCATGTGTGCATGTGTGCATGTGTGCATGTGTGCTAACATCATGTACAGATTGTAAAGTGTGCTTCCTGTCTTCCTCTCACAGGTGCTGAGTTTGGGATGGCTGAATGCAGCAGGGAACCGGGAGTCACTGCCACAAATAGTGGAGATGATGAGACATGTATTGTGGCACAGGCAGGTTTGACAGGGTCTGTCGTTGGTCCGCCAATTGACAGTACAAAGCGTTCAACCCCATCTATGCACACACTCATACTGTCAATACATCCCTCATCACCAATGGCCTTAGCCGAGGGACAGCATACAGTTGGCATTGACCAGGATACTGTGGTACCTATGGCACTTGCATCCCCTCACAGCAGCCATACCCGGATTCCTGGAACAGTACCACATAGGCTGATGTCCAGGGGTTCTCGGGGGAGCACTGCTGGTCATATTGCCCCTGGCAGACGTGCCCTCACAGGTCTTACAACCACGACTATGTTCCGGGCTGTAATGCAGGCACAGGCACGTATGGAACGGTACACCAGACAGGGACTAAGGGCGCAGAGGGCCCATTACACCGCTATCAATGACAGCATCCATGACCTTGCTGATGCCATCCGGAATTACACCGAGGTCATTGATAGATGTTGGGGGGAGACAGTAGATGCCCTCCACAATGTGTTTTCTATGAGCCAGGAATGTGCGGGATGGGTGAGACGTCGACGCGGATGCATGCCAGCAACATCAACAGCTGGCATTCATCGCGGACAGCCCACAAATCACAGCCGCTCCCACAGTGGCAGTACCAGCCCCACATGCATCTGGCTCTGACCAGTCCTAGCAGGGACATGGGTCCACTCGACATACCTCTGCCTCTGATGATAGTACCCAGTCAGGGTTGGTACCCGATACTGTCCGTAGCACCCTGCCAGGCACAGGTACTGTGTCCGTGGCTGGAAACAGTGATCTGTACAGCCTGGCAGGTACAGTCTGTGGCTGTCCCACAACCTCCTGTATATGGCAGCCACATGGTGGAGCTATGTGCATGCAGACACACACACATTAACCAAACAACTAGGGCTCACACATACACACACACATTACATCAACATTGGCCCATGCTATACTGTTGTCCCTCACACATACATGCACACACAGACATGTCGATTGGATGGGTCAATGTCAGGCTCTAGCAAACCAACAACACACCCTGTGCATATGATGACACCTGTGCCACCTCCTGTCATCTGTAACATTGATGCAGGAACAGGCTAACATGGTGCTGATGCACAGGGTGACATTATAGCAGTGTAGCAATATTAGGAAGTTGTCAACAGGAAAGTGTAATGATATCTTTGTAGGTATATCTGAGCAGGCATGATGCATCAAAGCTCTGATTGTCAATGTAGCATTGTTTACACCAGTGTTAGGACTGAATATGTATCATCCAGCCATGTGCCGCTTGGCTGAAGTGTAGAGTGTTGCCAGTATGTGTTAGTGAGTGGACAGTACATGTGTGATGTGTGCAGTACAGATTAGCAGGTGTACATCTGTGAACATGGTGGGTGCGCACTGTCTGCATGTACGTGCATAGTGGACACATGGGACGTGTGACATACCCTGTTTTACACATTGTTAACATCTCATAGTATCTCTCGATGGCCAGTATGCATTCTACTACAGATATGTACTAACATGAGTGCACATGTGTATATGACATGGGTTGACACTATGCTGTGGGTGATACTGTTAATATCTGTCAATGTTTTGCATTCTGGTAGTATACACAACCTCAACAGCATGACTATAACCAATCATTAGATGATGTCCTGAAACCTGACACACAGTTGTAGGGTACTTAGTAACAGTGGGATCCTTCCGGTACTATACTATAACAGTAACCAGTGGTATTGACCGCCACCCATTCCTGGGACCACACCTCTTTGGCATATAGGCCTCCTAGGTACATGCAAACATACTAGGGATATGTCCATCCACATCTGGAAATGCATGCATTGGCCTACAATGCATTCTCTGGTTGGGACACATATCCTACACAAGGGTATCATACAGACAGATACCTTTTGTCCGACACATGCTTTATTGCACTAGGCCGACTATGGCATAGTCATCCACATTTACTATACATACTATCCCGACAGTACCACATAGGTGGCAGCCCCCAACATGTATGTTGGGTACCAATGTGTACCTACAGCCACGTGTTATGTCATCTGTCCCTTGGTATCCACATATCCAGAGGTATTGTGGAATCCCTCGGTGTATCACATAAGACATTTGGGGCCTGAATGCATATCCACAAGGCTGTTGTACACCTATAATGACTGTCCATTATTGCCAGTCATTGTGTATGAACATGTCTGACATATACCCCAGGCATGTACCCTCACTCACACTACTCTATAGTAACTGTCATGGGTGTGCGTGGCACAGATGACCTTGGCCACAGATCACTACAGTGGCTGGCCTTGTCACATACATACATATGTGACCTACGATCTGAGAAGCAGCGGCACAATCTGTCAAAGGAAACTAATGTATTCATGTAGTATGCAGGCTTCACACAAATGTACTAATTGAGGTCATATGTACATATATTTATTTGCCACACAGACACCTGATGTGTGCAATGCACATACTGTTTTAATCCTGATATGTCATAGCATAGTAAAAGCAAAACCCACACTGCATTGACCAACAGTGTCACACACACACTCAGCAATTGCAGATTTCAAACCCCTACCTAACTATGTTATGGTACTAGAGAGATATGTATTAACATGGCACGCTATATGCTTTACTGTGTGATTTGTTTTCTCCTGCTATATTTGTAGGATACTGACATCATCAGACTTTCCAAAGAGGAATGTACCTCTTTTAATGTGTTTTCCCAGTCTCCAAAAAGGGCACTCCTCTCCTAAGGGATCACACACATACACACACCCCCACACACGCTGTCAGCATATACAGGATTTAAACCTCTTCCTAACTATGTTATGACACTAGAGAGATAAGCATTAACACGACGCGCTAGATGCCTTAATGGGTGTTTTGTTTCCTCCTGCTATATTTGTAGGATGCTGACATCATCAGACTTTCCAAAGAGGAATGTACCTCTTTTAATGTGTTTTCCCAGTCTCCAAAAAGGGCACTCCTCTCAAAGGAAATCACACAAATACAGTCAGCAATTGCAGGATTTAAACCCCTACTTAACTATGTTATGATACTAGAGAGCTATGCATTAACACAGCGCGCTATATGCTTTATTGGGAGTTTTGTTTCCTCCTGCTATATCTGTAGGATACTGACATCATCAGACTTTCCAAAGAGGAATGTACCTCTTTTAATGTGTTTTCACAGTCTCCAAAAAGAGCACTCCTCTCAAAGGAAATCACAAACATATAGCTCCTACACACACACACACACACACACACACACAGTCAGCAATTGCAGGATTCAAACCCCTACCTAACTATGTTATGATACTAGAGAAATACACATTACCACGGTGTGCTATATGCCTTACTGGATATTTTGCTTCCTCCTGCTATATTTGTAGGATGCTGAAATCATCAGACTTTCCAAAGAGGAATGTACCTCTTTTAATGTGTTTTCCCAGTCTCCAAAAAGGGCACAGCTCTCAAAGAAAATCACACACATACACAGTCAGCAATTGCAGGATTAAAACCCGTACCAAACTATGTTATGATACTAGAGAGATACGCATTAACACGGCACGCTATATGCTTTACTGGGTGGTTTCTTTTCTCCTGCTGTATTTGTAGGATGCTGACATCATCGGACTGGACATGGTAATGTGTGTACACTTTGTTTTATGCAATCCCAGGAATGAGTCATGTGGGTCGGCAGGTGTCAACAGCTTGAACAGGACCACATAATTCTTAGCTTGTGTTATCTATCTGTGGACAAATTGACATTCCTTCATATGTCAACACATATATATGCACAGATTGTTAGTTTTATAGATACGACATGTATGGGATGTTGATAAAGGGCTATTCAAAGTCTATGTGAGACATGTGTAGCTCCGTTCAGTGATGTGTGCCCTGGGTGGCTGCCTTGCAAACAGTCTAGCATGTTTGGGAAGCATGATCTGCACATGAACATACCACAGTTGGTAGGGTTGTGTGTTTGTCAGCTTCCAATAGCTCTGTTTATGACATCAACCATGATGGACTCCATGGCCTTGCAAATCAGACTTCATAGGCTTACTGGACTATACTTCCCATGGTGTGTTGTGCACCAACACTTGTGGTGAGAGCCATATGTTGCTGTAACACATTCAACGGTTTCAGGTCCTGTGGAGAGGGTGAGGCTCAACAGACTGTTCAGGTGCAGGGCCTGTTTGTTCTGTAGTTCATTCATGACACAAATAGGGAAACAATGTAATTCAATTGCTGCCATGCTTTCAGCTTTGGGGGGAGCTGTTCACCCATTCTACATGTGATATCTCCAGGTATGATGATAGTGACTTTTGGCAGTGGGAGGTAGGTATGTATATATGGGCCTGTCTGACAGGATGTCGGCATTGTCAGTCAGGTACAGTTGGCCCTGACTCAGGACATATATGAGTGTACATTGCTATTTATGACATAGCTGAAGGAGGTGTCATGATTCTGTCTGGACTCCTTCGCAGCTACTCTTTACAAAACACCGGCAAACCTGAGCACTAATCCCTGTTATACTGTTTTACACACTTAACACCCTACTGATCCTTTGTGATCAGTCTACAGAGTATGTCATCATAATATCCTGGCATGTCCAGGGGTGGGTTTCATGTGTACTCTCCATTCCAGCTGGTGAATATTGTGATTTTGACACAATGTCACAACTGCCTCATGTACACAGACAACCCTCTCCTCCTCCCAACAGACTCAGATGTATGTGAGAGATGCAACTATATAGACATACAGGAGGGAGGCTGAGCTATCTCAACCCATGACTGGCACAATCTATCAGGTGGTGAAGGTAACCACGCCCACCACATATCAGTCTCACATAAACCTATAGCGACAGCAATCAAACCACATTATCACACATAAACATACTTGGAGGCTCTAAATAAACTCTGTCTAAGCAGCAGAGACCTCCAAAGCAGACACACAAACAACTGCTACCCCACTACAATACCCACATATCACATAGTTCACAATGTCAGTGTGCCACACAGTCATTGCCCTTCGGGCTAAGCAACACACCTAATACACTTGTAATAGGTGACACTTACTGTCAGACACACTGACGTCCCACTCACCAGGCCGAACAAGGGGATGGTCACTTTGAGCTGTCTGTCATATGCCAGGATCCACCACATAACACATGCACTCAGGTCACTCCACAGCAAGTACAGAAATAGCTCCATCATTGTCCATGCTGGTGTGTAAAACCTCAGATGTTCCTCCCTGGACCACATGACATGATACATAGAGGAACTCTCTGATCATGTAGGCCAGGCCAGTATGACCCTGTCTTTGTGTAGCATCTTACACTCACCAAGTATGATGTCACAGTATACAGACAAACTTATCACGTTTAACAGTTGGCTAACATATTGGTGTCATTCAAAGGGGATCCAGTGTCTGTCAGCCTGGGGTGACATGCTCGACATGCCACGTAGCTTCGCTATGGACAGCTTGCACCTGTCACCCTTGGACTTTTGAATACTGGCTAAGGCTCTTGCTACCACCATAGTGCCTTTTTTAAGCAAGGCTCAAAAGACAAACCCACCTCCATAGACATTACAGAGTAAATGAAACTAAGGGTAATGCTGCTCAACACCAGATGTGTTACCCTCAAATTGCGCCCACTCAGGACTCTCCTCAGTATGAAGAATAGTGATATCTGTGCACTAACAGACGCCTGGTTCAGGCTCACAAATGCACATCAGCACTACCAGGTTATGTTTCATACCATGCTTTCTGACCACAAGACTCGGAACGGACAACACAAATAGGGGGAGTATCCATATACATCACAGATACACACACCTCCGGGTTAGTAGCACTGCACGAAGCATCACAGACCATACATATGCAACTAACATTGTGCAAAACTGCCTTTCAGTTTGTTGCCTGCTACAGACCACCCTCCCAAACTCAGGAACCACACTCTGCTTTCCTGGGAACAATGGAGAATATGAAGGTCTCCCCAAACACCATTATATTGGGTGACTTCAAATACCCAAACATTGACTGGGGATACTACTCAAGCCCCAACACCCTCTCCCAACAGTCGCTATTATTGGTAAACTCATATGCTATGACACAACTGGTCACCACACCCACAAGAGGGGAAAACATATTGGACCTTATCATCACCAACATGGGGACTCTATGTTCCACACCAGTGATATACCCCTCATTGGTAAGGTCGGAACATACATTTATCTCACTGGACATCCATATCCCATCCCCACACCCATTCTGGGTAATCTTGGTGAACTTCTCATAAGCCAACGTCTCACTTCACCAAAGCAAGGTGGTATCCTTCAGAGACCCTGGGACAGTGGTAAATACGACTCAGACTGCTGAATCCTTTACATACACATTCTATGGACACCTAGTGGACTGCATGTATTGTGCTATCCCAAATAACAACAAGACTCACTCCTCCAATGGCAGGGGACCTGTCTGGGAGACCCCAGCCATTAATAAGCTATACAATGAAAGGAGGAAGCTACTACATGATAGAGCACAATCCCAGACAGGGAAGGCATCTGTGATCTGTACTAGCAGACAGCTACGATCACTCATGAATTTATCTAAAGCCCGCTTCTAATGGACAATTGCACCAGACATGTAGGACAATCACGAGGCCTTCTTCAGTTATGTCAGGAACCTGGGTGGACACTCACTGATATGCTGTGAGTTACTGCATACTGGCTAAACATACCCTGAACCCACTGACATTGCCAGCATCCTGGCAAACAGGTTCAGTGCAGATGTCTCCCCCCCATCCCCCCTAAAGAGGAACTATCCATCCCAACAGAGTGTAACCTCCTGACATCACAAATTAACAGGTGAGTGCTGCCCTCCCCAAAGCAGACAACACAGCATCAATGGGACCAGACGGTCTCCCAGCCTGCATCTTACATGAGCTTCATGACAGACGTAACCCTCACATTAAGTCACTGGTCAATATCAGTTACTACAGGATATGTACCCAAGGAATGGCATACAGTGAAAGTGGTCCCCCTCCACAGAGTTGGTGCCACAACAGACTACAGACAATATCACCCTATAAGCCTAACTAGCCTGTTCTGCAAAGCTATGGAGCATATTGTCATGGGACTCATACACATAGACATCGGGAACCTACAGACACTGTGTCCTACACATTTCAGCATTGTTGTGGGCAGATCTTGCCTCTTGAACCTGTTTGTATTCTTTAAATGGTTACTAGGTCCATCAACGTAGGGACGGTTGTCCACACAGCCTACCTGGACCTTGCAAAACCCTTCAACACAATACCCCACTCGGCCATTATGCATAGGCTCACCAGCGTCGATATGGACACATATCTCACATGATGGATTGCTACCTGGATCAGGGATAGCACCCACATGGTCAGTATTGCAGGTGCTATGTCTGACTATACACCAGTTACATGTGGCATCCCACAAGGCTCAGTCCTGGGAACTCTCTTGTTCAGTATTTATTTGTCTGACGTACAGGCTAACACAGGAGGAATATGGCTGACCATGTTCGCAGATGACTGCAAATTGGGTGCCATAATCAACTCTCCAGCTGTCACATGCATACTCAAACAGGGTCTCACAGAGATGGATGACTGGTGCCTGAGCCATGGCCTACAGCTAAATGCCATTAGTTGCATAGTCATCCCCTTTGGGAATAACAACATGCCCACACATTACCACATAGGTAGTAATCCATTACATACGGTAGGAGTTGTTAGGGGTTTGGGGACATGACTTGTTTGTACTGTCACCTTTGACAATCACATTGCCAAAGTGGTTAGACAGACCTTCTATATAGCCCACCTTATCCCATATGGTTTCATATCTAGATCGAGTGAGGTCATTGTGGCCCTATACTCATCACGACCATGCTTGGTTACAATGCCACATTTGGGATGTACCTTACCCGACACCTGCAGCAACTGTAATGGCCACAAAAGTTCCTCACCAAGCAGATCTAGGGACTCACACGGATGCCCTGCACAGTTCGGATACAGTAACTCCAGCTCTACTCAGTCACTTACTGCCTACTCGGATATGATGTGTGTCTGTTGTTTACGGAAATACCCAACCCAGAATTACTGGACATGGTCCACCTCAGGATATCCAACTCCCTTGGAGCTACACACTCGAGGGACATATACCTCAGCACAGATGTTAATAGGACATGCTGGAGGGACAGATTCTTATTCCAGAGGCTCCACTCACTCTGGATTCTAATCCCGGTTTCACATAGGCAGAGCCACCCACTGACCACCTACAGGAGACATCTTGACAACTGGATGGGTGATCGTATGTTTACCCCTGGGATATCTTCTGGGTCCCTGCTAGACAGAAGCACACTAGACTAAACGTACATGGGCTATCTTGTGTGATCTACTATTCACAGGCACAGTGTAGTAATCTGACAGGGTTGTGAAAGCCAAACACACTCTGGCTGGGCTTGTACATGCCCTAGGGCAGATAGCCTAGTATCGACCTCTGAACCTATGATAATGTTCGGGATGCACAATGTTTATTGCTGATACTGTTTGCAGGTTTTTATCGTCTTTGCTTTCCAAGTTTCTATGAACAACTTAGGTATCTGCAGAACATATTTGATTATGACAGGGTTCCACTATATTTTATATGTGTCTGCTGTCATTTAACTGTGTGCACAGGGTGGATTGCTGGATAGTGAGAGGTTCCTGGGCTAACACATGCAACTGCCAGATATGTGTGGCCCACTGCTGTACTCAGACATGGCCTAAGTTTGTGAGCATGCCCAGTTCAGGCTTTCCATGTTTTGTTGCCTGACATTTGCCTCATTTATTCAAGTGTGTGAGCATGCCCAGTGTGACCTTTCAGTATGTTGCTGTCTGAGGTCCACTACATTTGTTGATGTTTGTGAACATGACCAATATTAACATTTATACTGTGTGTGTTGGAAGTCAGGTTCTATTCTTACTGCAGGACTCACCTTTGTGTCATAACTCGACAGGGATTATGCTGTGCCTGCAGGGTTTCCATGAGATACTTTGCATAGACTTATCAACATTTCTTCATACAAGCTGACCACTGCAATACTGTCATGGTTTAGTGGTTCAGTACTATGACTATAGTGCACAGTATCCTGGGTTTGAGGCCCATCACTGCTTTATATTTTCATACTGATCAGACCAGACTGCTTAAGGGCCAGTAGAGCAAATATGAGCATGCTGGCTTTTGTTCAGCTATGCCCTACTTAGACCAGGCTTGTCCAACATTGCTCAATATTAACCAACATTGCTGGACGTTGCCCAATATTACTCAACATTGACCACAGTTGTGCTAGTTGGTGTGTGCGATTTTGTTTACATATACTACATGGTGGTAAATGCTGTTTAGCACTGCTTTATATTGCTTAACACATGGCAATCATGCCTCAGGAGGTGCTGCAGGGCTGCCTATGTTGGATGCACATACTACACTCCCTATACATGTTTGAAAGCAGGTAGTGTCAACTTAGGCATCCCTTTTACTATATGTGTGAGTTAGAGAGAGGTATCATTTCCAGAGTTCCTACTGAGCCAGTGTATGTGCTATGCGTTGCCTCTTTGCCAAGGCCAAAGCATACTGGGCACACCTCCTTCTGCCTACTGGGGCAGGCTGAGGTTGCTCCTCCTCCGAGTCACGCTCTGCCTGTGATGGCCTTGGCAATGGTGGGGGGCTGTTTGGCCCAGGCCTATGCTGGTCCTGCTGCAGTTGTTTTCACAGGATCATATTATGTAGCATAGCACATACCATGACAATTTGGGTACATATAGTTGGTGAGTACTGCAAGGCTCCACCAGATGTGTCCAGGCACCGGAACCATGACTTGAGCAGCCCAAACACACGCTCGATTACATTTTGTGTTTATGCGTGTGCCTCATTATGGCGTTCCTGTTCAGGTGTGTGCGCATTTCTGATGGGTGTCATCAGCCACGGTTCCAGTGCATAGCCAGCATCCCCCACTAGGTGACCATGTGGGATGTCCCCATTGGCAAATGTCTGGTACAGCTGCATCAGATGCCAGATATGGGAATCATGGTAGCTTCCAGGGCAGCCAGCACACACATTCAGTATTATGCCCTGGGCATCACACATGACCTGGCAGTTGATGGAGGGGAAGCCCTTGCGGTTGAAGTAGACCCTACCCCGCTCACTGGCTGGTGCTTTGATGCATATGTGCTTGCAGTCTACTGCACCCACTACCTCAGGGTATTCTGCAATTTGCTGGAAGAGACGCATATTGCTGGCCAATACCTCATGGGAATTGGGGAAATATACATGATCACCGACATGTGCTGACATGGCATCCAGTAACTGGTGCAGTACCCTGGATGCTGATGCCTGTGATATCCCTATCATATCACCATGATAAGTTGGTCTCTGGAGGATACTTGTTGCTAATATTCTTAGACCAACACATACCTTGGTTTCCACTGGGATGGGTTCCCCTCTGTTGGTTCTGTGTGTGAGGCGTGGCCTGCACAGCTCAACAATTTGCTGCAAGAGGTCTCTGTCCACTCTATAGTGCTCCACTATCTCCGCAGCTCATGTAGCCCCTGGTAGGTTATCCTGGGCCTGTACACTCTTCTCCGTCTCCTCACTGTGGGTTGTCCAGCAGCATCCGCATTGTCACCACCCTCAGCATGTTGCATATGTCACCTTATAACAGCAATGGCAGCCCCTAACATTTCTTTGTCTCAGTAAAGCTTTTTCAGTTTTCACTTCTATTAGCTTACTGCAGTTTTGCAGTGTCTCTTGTGAGAAACATAATGGACTGTTGTTTGCAGAGTTTTAAGTGCTGGGCTGGGCTAGTGTACTGCCTGTGTAATTGCCTGATTCTGATTGTTTTCACCTGCTAGCTCTGCTAGTACTCCCTGGTAGCTTCCTATTATTTGTTGTGCTTCCTTTTTCCTTTCTGTTTTCTCGGGGGGCAGCACCGCACACACAAGCGCAAATACGCACACATCAGCTCACACACGTGCACACATGCTTACATGGACTAAAACGTGCTTATTCTTGTTAAAATGCGTGCACACCGGCGCAAACACGCTTACAACTCCTTAAACAGCCTTATACATGCTTACTCCAGCTTACATGTGCGCACTCACGCTTACACACGCGCACACTGTCTTACTCGGGTTTACAGGCGCTCACACGTGCGCATACCCGCTCAGCAAGAAACTTTAGTGTTATCCACAGCATACACCTTCAATTTCTTGCCTTTACCTAGCCTACCTGTTGACACACCTCTTTCAATGATGTGTAAATGACAGCTGACACATGCCACTCTGCTCCAATGAGCTTCACTCCTTTCATACATACCCCCCTCATGATGTCACCTATCTTCTACTCTGTTACTCTCCTTATCCTACTCCTACACTCCACTGACTGTGCTCATTTGCTATGTAAACTTGCGATTCACTATCCTAACCCTCATTTACATAGGATTGCCTACTAATGCTTGGTTACATCTCTTAGACTGTTCCCCCCTTAGCAACCTCTACTCGGTGGACATGTTGTCTTCAGCCAGCCATTCACTTGCATTATAAATTCATATTAGCATTAAGATCCACATTTGTGGATCTTCATTATTGATTTTCTGGATTTTAGAGCGCAGCGCGTTTGCGCGGCACTGCCCTACGCTTAAACCCCGTAGATCGGGATGAAAAAAAAAGTTATTTTATTTTTATTTTGCATCACTTAATGTTGCCAATGGCCGTATTTTTGGCCATTGGCATGCTTACTCATGTGAATGCATCCTTTTTTTGGAGCTGTCATGGCTCCGTTTTGCTATTTGCAGAACCGTACTCAGTTGTCAACTCAGTACATTTCTGCAAATAACACTACTCCTACTCGGACAGGTTCAGGTTTCCTGGATCGCAAATTTACTTCATTTGCATAGCTTTCGCCTGCAATTGAGGTAATTTGCATATCCAAGCCCTGTCCATGTAGGACTCGTTTTGAGAGCTCTGTTGCATGCCCCTACTGGCTGTTCCTGGATCGCTCGGCGGACATGTTGGCTACATGGAGTCTTACTCTACTCTTAGACTCCGTGCAAGCCTTCGTGGATCTGGCCCAAAGACTGGTCCAGTGGTAATCAAAAGTATTTGCAATTCTATACATCTTCCTGTCTTTTGTTAAGAATTCTAATATATTTAAAGGACATTACTCCAAATAGCAAAAAAAAAATACATGTATAAATATGGTTGTAAACCTTACAATATACAATAACTGAGAAGTTTGGAAACGTAAAACTATTAATATACCACTAACACTATAAAGAAACTGTCATGAGGGCTTATTCATTCTCAGTTGCTAAGAGAGTAAATATGAGGAAGCCTGACACTGTATTTGTAGAAGAAAAATGACAAGTTCAACATAAAAAGCTGAAACACCCAATACAACTGATAACAGTTACTTTCCACTTGGGAGATAAAAAATTGTTAACAGGAGCAGAAACCAAAGCAAAGTGAAACAACGGCATGAAGAAAATTAGAGAAAGAGTCAGTTGTAGGGTCTTTGTGAGTTCTGAAGGGTTCATCCCTGCAAACTTCATTCTGAAGTAATATTAATCCCATGAACACTAACAACACTCTAATGTAGCAATGTGGCCCTTTCCTGCATCAGCATTAGCAAAACCAAACATTTGGAAATGTTAAACTAGTTCCACCATAACAGACCTCTAGGCTGTGAATTGTTTAAAAGATTATTTATAAAGCTATACAAAAGTGGAAATTTCTGGCAAACGTAGGTTCTGTAATGCAGAACTAAAGGCAGATGTATATCTTTTGGGTATAAAACACTTACGACTAAGTGCCCATTTGCTATTCTCTCAAGGCTGATACACTAGATGTTTAGAATACATTGTAATACACAAAAAGTACAAGACTGCAAATAATTACAGATGAAGACATAACAAACTACAGGGAGTCACCCGACATCAAGTATTATGAATGTAGAAGGAAATATACAATTATAAATTCAGAAAAAGGAATAAATGAATCACCAAACAGTGAAACAGACGTCTGCAGTTACTACCACATCCTGCATACTAAGAAGCAGAAATAACTAGCAATAAACTCATCTGAACTGAAACTAAGCCGGTGTCAAATAAGGGCACCTACATATCTTCAGCTGCCATGGAGGCAAATTTGACATTTGTTTACCAGGAAGGTCTGACTCGTCCGGAAAGTGCCCATTTTCAGCAGAGGCTCGAGGAGAAAAGCTCCTGATGTAATAAAAAAGATCTGTGAAGTATATTTAAATGAGTCACGGATACTATTGACCTCATTAAAGTCTACTAAGGAGTACCTCTGACTTTTAAATATTATATTATTTATAAATGTGGTCAAGTTCCACCACAGAATTAAAAAAATAAAATAAACATTCAGATACATTTCACCTGGAGTTTTCCTGAGGCTTGGTCCCTCTTGATTTGATGACCTTCCCATCACTCCTGGAATTTATCATAGCTCTACCATAGCAGTTAAGCAAGTTTTCCTCAGTATTTATAACCATACCTGACAATAAATTCCTTATTTCACTCTTTATATTTTTGTTGTGCTGATTCACAACTATTTTCTGTAAAATGATACCCCCTGAGCTTTATGCTTGCCACTGAAATACTTGAAACATGAAGAATTTTACAGAAATTTTTAGAAATGGTAAAGATAAATACAGACTCAGTATTCTGCATTTTTTTCTTTATAATCATGGAATGCAATTATCTGTGACTAATCTAATACTCCGACTCAGGAGGACTATAGCCCCAGGCATCAATGTGGCAAGAGGCAGATGGCAGGTCCTATAACTAGGCAGCAGATGCCAGAAACAGGCTGGAGACAGGTCTCCATCCATATGTCATAACAGTCTTCTTTATGCATGCTGCTACATTAGAAACAATCAAAACACATCTGAAAAAAGATAAGTATCGTCTTTGTAGCTATTGTCCATATTCACTTGATTACTCAATATGGCATTTTTATAGAATTATGTTGTCCTGACTGTGAGCTGAATATTTCACTCAGCCTACATATGGTTGATGGGCACTATTATATGCATGGTACAGCCTTATTTCTTCTTCTTCCTTAACCTAAGCAATTATATTGTATATTCAACTGTCATGTTGGTCATTTGTCTTAATTTTGACATTCACTACCTCTTCAGAGAGCATTTCCTGGTAATCATAAGATTTAATGTAAAGAAGTTAATTCCCAAAGTCCTTAGAACGTTTCACCCCCCAGATTTTTATTATTCTCTTTATTCTAGGGAGCCATTTCTTTGAAAAGTATTCCCATGCATACTTCTTAATGCTTGTGATGTATTTAAAACAACACATTTATCTTCTTTCTTTTCACTGGTACGAACACATGTAATCTAACTAAATGTACTGCAACATTCCCCTGACAGCTAACTGCATTAAACAGTTAACGTTAATATCAGACAGTACACCAGCTCTTTATTAAAGCATATCAGAGTATTTTCACATTTTTCTTTTAACTAGCTAAATATTCTGCACTCTGCAGTTATTCCCAAAGGTTTCTTGGTGCCAAAAAAGAAAAACAACTCAAGATTTTTTTCACGAAATGACAATAGCTCCATCTTTTGGTTCATGAAACAGTTACAAGTTTACTCTACATTTTCGAAATCCAGTTGTGAAACACATTTTTCAAACGTTATAAACACATATGTCAGGGTTAATTAAAAGTATGACTTCTTATATAAGATTGCAGTCTACATATGACTTAAAGAGCTTTTGCAATGTTTAGTATTTTAATTCCTGTTAATTACATGAATCTGTTACTACACTATTCAGAAGTGAAATTAAAGCAACATTTGATTAGTAAGGATTCTTTGTAATTCTGCAAGGGTTATTAAGCTTCTTAAGCAGCCTGCAAGATTTTCTTCCAAAAAAAGGACATGTAAGTTCACAATTATACAACACTTGAAAGAAAAGTGAGAAGTCTGCACAGTACATTTCCTTACTCTACTGTATGCACACATCTTTGCAAAACAAAACATTTTGTAAAAGAAAGTTCTGATGTGACTTAAATATACTAGTGATTGACATAGTCACCCACCATTTCAATATTTTATTTTTTCTGGTTACAGTACAATACTCTGGGGATGAGTGCAATAAGCTATTGTGAATGCTACAAAAGGTACCCTGTGCACAAAAAGATCTTATGTTACCGAAACGCGTTTTGATCATTTCACACCCATTAGTCAAATATCTCTCTCCAGCATATACTCTCAATGCTGTTTTTATCAACACAAACATAAAAAACAAAACAAATAAAAGGCATTTCATTTGCAAATAGTGACTATAAAGAAATCTTTCTCTAGAAACAAACTCTTTAAAAAAGTGTTTTTTTTCCTTCCATATTTTTTCTTTCTTTGCTACTTTGTTAACTTGGAATGTGGATAGATCCATGGTCAATCCACAATTTAAAGTATAAAATTCAACTTTTATGTTTTTGTAAGTGGGAGAAACTGATGTATTCAGAGAACACTGATGCAGACACCAGAGAATATGTAGACACTGGACACTCACAAATTGGAAGGCAGAACTGAAACCTGAAGCCGTATTGAAAACCTTTACCTCAGAGCCACTAAGCCTGCCTCTCTGAATCTAGCTGTTCCTTCATTCCCAGTGAAACAAGAAAATAGCAGAATACGTATTTCATTTCTAAAATTCCTAACACTTATGTGTTCCAACAATGGTCCTTGTAATTCCTACTAGGGTGCAAAACTTCTTCAATTATTTTTGCTTTGTTCACCGTCCATAGAAAGCCCTGTTTTAGTCCCCCTTCTCTCTCTGATGCTGCTCATTTGTCCACTCAGCTATCTTGCACGACATCTTTTTCACATTTACTCTGTGGATAAGGAAAGCCATTGAAGTCTTCTACATTAATTCCTTTACAGCTGACTGTATACTTGATGACTGGCCAAGGCAGTTTGGAATTAATATTGTTATTTATTTGTACTGCTTAAGTATTGCTTGGTAAATGAGCATGCATTTTAATCCATTTTAATATTTATCTGACTCATGCGGGTTGTTTTTATGGCAAAGTAAGAGTAAAGTACAATTTAGGAAATATTTCACTAAGAAGATAGCAATAAGTCACTGCCACAAATAAGCAGGTTGAAACATAAGGAAATAGAAGCAGTTACACAGCCACAAACTGTGCTGTTGTAAGAATAGCATAACATCAAAACAATAATGCAGTGCATGGTCTACCACAATTACAGTCTGAAGTCAAGAAAAGGCTTTTTAAATGTACTTCTAACATCAGAATGTTGCTTAATGCATTTTTGTTAAACAACCCTAAGCACTGTTAAGCTCTAGTCTGTGAAATTAATGGCAAACCCTTTGAGTCTGCTATTCGAGGCATCGTTTAAGTATTGCCTTTACTATGCTTTGCTGAAGCTGTGGATCTATAATATTCTTGCGTCTTTGATACTTAGGTTCATAGGTTGGTACTAGGCTATTGGCCCTAGGGCCTATACAAGCCTAGCCATAACAATTCCCTGGCTATTTCTTCCCACAATGTTTACTTCCCTGGACCCCTGTCTAGCAGGGTGACTGACATGATCCCTGGAGTACATTATTATACAATGATGCATTACTGATACATTGTTAGAACAATCATTGGAAAGACAGTTTCAGGCTGCATCTGGCTTGATTCTATTGTTGTGAAGAGGATTTTTAGAATCCTGCTACTGGTATTGTTCCCGTGTTTTCTTGCTAATCTGCTTAAACACAGCAGTTAGCATTAGACCACTTCAATTTTCTTTGATGGATCAAGTTCCCAGATTAAATGTGTCAATTGTCAGTTTATCACATTTGATTAAATTTTAATAATTTTGCTGATACTGTTCCTCCTTGCTAATTAGTTGGGTCCAGAAATGTTGGTGACCCTTTGGCATATATGTTTATAATGCTGCCTGAAGAATCATAGGCTGAGGTCAAGCAGTGAGTTTCCTAGAGCTCCTGTCATTTCTTGGGATCTCTTCTTCCTCATTGACTATGCCAAATAAATGAAACATCATTGGTAGTTGCTAATTTTTTTCCAGATATATTCATCTATGCCAGATTGTAATATGTCTGTAATAAGGGTTGAATTTTATATTTTCAGTATGCAAGGTTCAGTTTTTTAATTCTCTGTGACTTTCTTTTTTTTTGTGTATTTATCATTTTTATGTACTGAATTTTTAGTGAGCATGATGAAATGTAAAGCCCTGATTGTTACAACAGTAAAATGATATATCTCTTCGTACAGGCATCATACAGCTTAGAATCTTTTTTGAAAGTCTAGAATACCTAAAAGTAGTATCTTCCTAACATTTGATGTCCATTTATAAATATGTCTAGGTTGGTGTGATAAGGACTGAGTCATTGTCACTTCTTTGTTGGGCCAGCACAATGCCTTGCATCATTTTCATAGGATCACAGGAAGTTCCTAGGCTATTGGCCCTGAGGCCATTACAAGCCTAGCCAAGAATTTAGACCACATTCCAACAAGTCAGCACACTATGCCACTGTCCAGCAGGGACGCAGGTGGAATCCCAGGGGTGTATTTTCTGTTCCCCATCTAGTTTTACAGGTTGCTCTTAAAAAGGTTCAATGAGGTACTCTGCTTTATTCTACTCCACAAAAGGGGGAGTCTCTGGGACACAAATCTGTCTACCAACAAGTCCTATTGATGTCCCAGACTAGGTTGAGGTTGCACATGTGGGTTACTCAAGGGGAGCTTGACTTGCGGATATGCAGCAGTCCCATCAGATCATGGTCTGAGATTGCTTTGTATGCCAGACAGAGGTCACCTCTGAGGAATCTGTAGGAGACTGAGTAGAGGGACAGGGCCTTTAGCCTATCTTTGTAAGGTAGATGTTTGAGACCCTATATTCCCCGGGTGGGGAACCTCTGTGGTCTCTCCAGCTGCTGCATTTGCTTTGTGAGGTACATGCCAAAAGGAGCATTGTACTCAATAATGGGCCTTATAAGGGAAGATTACAGGGATGTTATGACCACCTTGTCCCTAGATGAGATACCTTTACTAATGATGTGGGTCATGTAGAAAGCTTTCCATACAACGGAGGCAATATGGTGGTCAAAAGTCAGTTTGCTATCAACCTGGGTGCCCAAATCCCTCATGACTGACTGCATGCTTAGTGCCTTATTATCAATGTGATAATTTGTGGGGACATCACTCTCCCCAAAAGGAATGATGATGCATTTTTTGGCATTCAGTTTGAGGCCATGTTTCTGGCACCAGTCATTTGTTTGGGTGAGACCCTCTTAGAGGATGTCCACATTACTAGGGAAATTGATGACAGCACCCAGTTTGCAGTCATCTGCAGACTTGGTCAGCTATAGCCCACTAGATTTGGCCTGCACCTTTGAGAAGTATATCCCAAACAGCAGAGGCTCCAAGACGATCGCTGGGGTACACCGCTTGTTGCGGGTCTACTACTTGAGGTGGCTTCCTCTGTTTTGACTAGGTGGGTTCTATCAGAAAGCCAGTTTTCTATCCATCTGGTAACATATGATTTGATGCCTAGTTGAGAGAGTTTATCTATTATACCTGAATGGGGAATAGTATCAAAGGTCTTGGCAAGGTCAAGGTAGGCAGTGTGCACTGTTTTTCCCTCGTCTATGGCCTTGGTGACTGTCTCAAAGAAGTCGACCAAATTTAGGAGGCATGACCTTCCTTTGACAAAACCAAACTGTGTGGGATCAAGTGCCTGGAGGTTGCCATTGTCCTTGTTAATGAGGTCCATGATAATCCTCTCCACAGCCTTGCAGATCAGGCTAGTTAGACTGATGGGTCTATAATTTCCTGGATCAGTGGACACTCCACCTTTGTGCAAAGGGATGACAGTAGCTGTCCTCCACTTGGCTGGGATGAAGCCAGTACTAAGGCTTTGGTTTAATAGAGTGCCTAATGGTGACGTAGGTTCCTGCCTGAGTTCATGTAGGATGCAGCCTGGGATGTTATCGGGTCCCAAGGAGGTTGTATTTTTTGTCTTTGAGAGGGCAGTGATGGCTTGCTCCCTAGAGATAAAGGGAAGGGGGCAGGTACTGGGGATGTCCTGTTTTACTGATGGGGGGACAAAGGAGTGAAGTTTTCACTGAACCTGCCTACCAGCAGGTTGGCATATCTACAGGGTTTATGTATGTGGTGTCCTTGACCACCAGTTCTGAGCAGATCTGGGTGCTTCCCTTGAGACTGCAGACATATGTGAAGAAAGCCTTATGACTGTTTTTAGTAGATGTGGCTAGTTTAGACTCTAAGTTTACTTGGAAGGATTTCACTAGGGCTCTTATTTGCTTGTTCAGGCTAAGGAGAGATTGTTTCCATTTAGGCACCTAGTCCTTCTTGGTCTTGGGCAGCAATTTTTTTCCTTTTATTATAGAGTTCATTTATTGCAGATATCCACCAGACAGGTTTACTCTTCCTAATGTAGAATGATTTTGTCCTGTCTAGTATTCCTGATTCCATGCAGCTATATAAATGCTCATATAGTAATTTGGTGAAGGTTTGGACATATGTGCCAGTTCCTGTGGAGGGGGAGGGGGCTGTGAAGCTGTTTATACCTTCCATCAGGAGGTTGTAATCAGCTTTGGAGAAGTTTTTTGTTTGACCCAAGCTGGGGCGGGGGGATGGAAGAGATGGTAACTTCGAAAGTGACTGCTTTGTGATCGGATCTTACCAGGGATGATGACACTGTAGGGATGCTGAAGTGGTTACTCATGTTGATTAATACCAAATTCAAGATATTTTCAGCTCTTGTGGGGGTGTCAGCAAACTGGGTCCAAGGCATTTGCATTGACGAAATCAAGGAATCTCTGGGCATTTGTGTTTTGGCATGAGTAGTTCTTCCAATCTATGGTTGGATAAAGTCATATAGGATCAGGGTAAAGTCCAGATAGGTGGAGTGGGCATCTTGAGTCAGAGTTAGTGGCCTGTAGTTAGTTATGATTAGAATTGGGGTCTTGCCAATTGTTAACTGCACCTGGAGTATTTCCTATGCTTCATGCTGTTTGACCAGCCTGGAGGTGTGTATGCCTTTTATACATATTGCAACTCCACCTCCTTTTGTTTTGCTGCCCACGGTTTGGGGTCTGAATGAATGATAGGATGAGTAACCTGGTATGGCTGGGGTGCTCTCTGCAGCTTTGAACCAGGTTTCTGTGACTGCACAAATGTCAGCTTTTTCCAGGGTTAAGAATGCTTGCAATTAGTGCAGTTTCATGTTTAGCAGCATGAACTTTAATTTATGTTTTGATGAAATTTTCATGTTGGTAGTTTTGACCTCATGGCATTGCATAAAAAAGGCATTATGGGGGAGACAAGGACCTTTACCAGGAGCCTGAACCCTAAGGGGGATAGATGCATGCCATCTCTGACAAAGCATCATGGCTTCTCAATCATGTCATCCAAGGCTGTCAGGTACTGGATCCCCTTGGAATGACACCAGAAATTAAGCCAATTGTTAAAGTCAATCAATCATTTTCTGTTTGTATTGAGGCATCATCCTGGGTGATGGTAGAATGCTGCTTAAGGCTAGGAACATACCAGCCTAGGACACATACTCTGCGAGCTCGATCATGTCTGTCTTCATATAGTCCAGGGAGGTACATCTCAAGACATTCACTCCAACATGGACTATGACAGAGTCATAACAGTACTTGTTGAGAGACCTGAATGCATTGGTAATATGGCAGATTCTGGCACCCGACAAACAATTAACCGTGAGTTTCTCCTTATCCAGCCTGGTGAGGGGCACATCTGTCTGTCTCACAATGGAGTCTCCTATGACTAATATGTTGGGTTTATGTTTAGGCCTTAGTGGCTGTGAGACACAGGTGTGTGGACTATGTGTGGTGTGTGGTGTGGTGGACAGTGGTGTTTGTGTACATTTATGCCTTGGGGTCTCTTTTGTTTGGGTATGCTTTTGTTGAGGACCTCCACATATGTGGGGGTGTTTTGTGTAGGTGTGGGTGGTGTGTGAGGTGTGGTGTTTTAAAGCCCTTAGAAAGAATTTTCAAATGTACGAACATTTTTTCCATGGGTTTATACATTTTTTATAAATTGATTTTCCCAATATGACAGGAGTTTTATTTGGCTTAACCTCTGTTAACTTGTAAAATACAGTTTTGTCTTACTTTATATATTTATGGGTCTAGATCAGTTCATTGAAGGGTCATTTTCGCAAACCTTCATTCATCATCAACCTTAAAACAGTGAACATTCACATCAGTGAATGTTTGCTTCAATGAATGATTACCGAGGGAAAGGAACAAGTTGCCCAGCATTCAGACCATCACACAAAGCACAATATTTCAAACCCACCCATGTGGGTGGGCTCCACCCCCACACCTCCCAACTATATATACCAACTCCGATATCACACTGCAGTGGGGAAAAGGGCAAATTTCTTATGATGGCCAACTTATTCCTTTCCCTGGGTAAGTCATTCACTGATGTGAATGTTTGCTGTATTAAAGTCGATGAATGAAGGTTTGTGGAATTGAACCTTCGACAAAGTGACATAGACCCAATATTTACAGATATCCCACTTAAAATATTCTTGTATTGTCTGGCAGCACAGAGGATTAAGGTAATAAAGATTGAGGAAACGAGCTGTAAATGAGCTGCTTCCTGTTGTCCAGAGTTAGATCCAACTAAACCCTTGTGTGCCTAATTGCATGACCCTGATCAAGTCACTTAACCAGACAGTGTGTGCTAAGTCTGAAATGTCCATGTGGATCAGTGTTCCACACTTGTTAACAGATACATATAACTTAGAAGAGCTGAAGACAACATCTTTATTGGATTAAATTATTTTCATCCAAATTGTCATAAAACAATTTGGATTTAAAATTGCTGCCATTATATATAACAGTTGGAAATGGCAGGAAAGGGAAACAGAAATCATCACTGTTTGAAATGAAGCACTGTCATTTTTTGTTATTAAATGTCATGCTTCATTTTATTTTGGTGTCATGCTCTGGGACTCACGAGCTGCTACTACTATTGCCTCTCCTACTCTCACTCTTGGACTGACTGAATTACCCTCTGGAACAGGTCCATCACCCTAAAATAACAAGTTAGTAAAGAACAAGTACCCATCAAAGAAGAGCCTAATTTTATGCTTCACTGCAAATTCCCAAGTGGTGGGACATGCGATGAGATAATGTACATATATCCACCAAACATACACCACTGGAAAGCAGACTTCTTGGACAAACGGAAACACTTGAATAAGCGGAAAAAACTTCTTTAATTAGTTTTTTCCGCTTATTCAAGTGTTTCCATTTGTCCAAGGACTCTGCTTTCCAGTGGTGTATGTTTGGTGGTTACTAGTCAGTATTACACCATTTGTTTCCTTCTTTTTTTGTTGCTTGGTTTTAATGTACATATATGACATATATATCCCATGTATATGTGACATTTACCACAGTGCCAAGAAATCACAGTTGCTTCTTTGTTCCAAGAGCTTGTGCTGCACTGCTGAAAAATCCCATGATCTTCCCCAGAAGTAGATCAGCTTTCCCTGCTGCCTGGTTCCACACCTCCCAGACTGCAAATCAAGCTAGCACTGCCAGTGTTATAGGTGGACACCCTGTCCCTGCATCAACTGGCTGGCACAATTTTTTTATCACATCCTGCAAATTAAATACTATGGAGAGAGAAGCAACACATCCTAAACAGCTAATAACCATCTTATTTATATGTTTAAACTGATCCTCTATACAATTGTTCCTATACACTTCAACTAGGGCAACAAGAGAGTTCATAAGATTTATTTACAGATTCATAGGTTCATAAGTAAGTAGTTGGCTAGCTGCACTTGCAGGCGATTTTAAGCCTAGCCAATTTCCCTTTTGTGATTGAAATAACCTATCTCATTTGGTTATAGATTGGCATTACTCATCCCATAGTCAATAATTATATATAGCCACTAACCATAATAACTGGGATCATACCACAGATAATTTGAGGGGAATCATGCATGGGATAAAGTATGTAGGAGTTGCCTCTGTCCATTAGTAGTACAGGGGGCAGTCGTGGGGTAAATTTTCTTTTTCCCATCCATAGACATAAGTTGTACTTGGATATGGACAGGGATGAACTTTGCTTTATGTGGCTGTTGAGTTTCTTCCACATTAGCAGTATATTCTGCGAGATATACCTGTTCCTCCAAAGCATTCTGCTGATGTTGCATAAGAGGTTAAGATCCCTAGACTGAGTATTTCTAATGTCATTTCACTTGTTGATGTTCAGTAAATCCATTAGTAATGGGTCAGAGGGTGTCTTGTATGCCAGACACAGGTCACCTCTTAGCAGTCTGTAGGATACCGACTATAATGACAGGGCTGTAGTCAGTCCATTTAAGACATGTTGCTTAGGCCTTGCATCCTTTTAATAAGGTATCTTTGTGGACATTCCAGTTGCTGCATGTGTCTGGACAGACACATGCCAAAGGGGGTCATTTACTTAATGAGTGGCCTAATGAGGGCTAATTAAAGGAGGACAATGACACCCCTAGATCCAGGCACAATCCCTTTGTGTACAAGCTGTGTAATAGAGGAATTTCTTATGACAATGGACACACATTGATCAAAAGTTAGATCACTATCCTTATAGGTTCCCAAATCCTGAACAACTGGGTCAGCTCTTAGGAGTGTATTCTCAATGTGGTAGCGCCTTGGGATAGATCACTTCCCAAAGGCTACAATAATGCATTTTTTCATGTTTAGTTTCAGTCCATAATTTTGACACCAGTTATTTATTTTGGACAAACCTTCCTGCAGGATGGCTAAGTTATCTGGGGATTCATTGACTGCTCCTAGCTGTAGTCATATATAAACTTAGTTAGCCAGAGCCTTTTGGTATTGGCTGTAACTTCAGAAAAGTAGATGCCAAACAACAGACGTCCCAATATAGAACCCCTGGGGACTCCACTGGTAACTGATCTCTTTGTGGAGGTAATTTCCCATTTTGATTAGCTGCATCCTATCTACAAGACATTTGGCAATCCAGCAGGTGACATAGGGGATTATTCCCAGTTTTGTCAGGTTGAGGTATGTGGTGTGTGCTGTTTTACCTTCATCCATTGCTTTGGTGACCTTTTCAAAAACATCCAGCAGGTTGATTAAGCATGACCTGCCTTTGATGACTCCAAATTGAGATGGGCCCAGTGTTTGGAGGTGCCCTATGTCCTGATTGATTAATTCCATGATAAGTCTTTCCATGGCTTTGCATCTGAGCTTGGTCAGACTTATGGGTCTGTAAATGCCTGGGTCTGAGGAAGGTCCTTGCTCATGCAGGGGAATGACTGTAGCTGTCCTCCAATCACTTGGCACAAAACCAGTATGGAAGCTGAGGCTGAACAGTGTTGTTAGGGTTGTGGCTAAATTGTACTTCTTGCTATTTAAGCTGCATCCAGACATATTGTCAGGACCCATTGATGCAGTGTTTTAGATTTTGATAGCATGTTTACAACTTGGTCTTCTGTGATAGCAGCAGGTGAGCCAGTTTCAGTTAGATCTTGAGGGACAGACAGAGGGGAGAGAGGGGTAAAGTTAGAGCAAAATTTCTCAACCAGTATGTTTGCTCTATTTTCAGCCTCAGTGAAGGTAACATTGTTGACAATTGGCTCAGCACATTGCTGCATTGTACTTTTGAAATTCCAAACATAACTACAAAATGCCTTGTGATTGTCTTTGGCTTAAGTAGCTATTTTAGCCTCAAACTTGGCTTTGACGGATTTTATTAAGCTCCTGAGTTGTTTGTTTATTTCACTGACAAGGACTGTAAAATTCTAGGAATTACTCTTCTCACCTTTGGTCAAAATTCTTTTCCTTGTATTATAAAGCTTGTGGATATTATGGTTCTACCACGTGGGTTTGTTTCTGGGGTTTGCCCTGCACTTGATCCTGTGGGGTACTTTACATGCTGGTATAGTGTAGTGGTGCACATTTCTGTGTATTCAGTGCAGTTAACTGGGTTTGATGGGGATTTGAAGCTTGTTAATATATCACTTAGGAATAGGTAGTTGGCCTTAAACATTTTCTTAAGGTACCTTGGGTGTAAGGGATCTCTGGTTTTAATTTTACTTTGAAGTAGATTGCTTTATGGTCAGACCTAACAAGTGATGAAGATACACAATGTATAGTGCAAGATGCTCATATTAGTGAGATCAAGATACAAGATGTTATTCCCCCAGGTGGGTACTCTGACTAATTGTTCCAGGGTGTTTGTAGTGACAGAGTCCATGAATCTCTGTGCTTGTGCACTAGTGGTGGTGCATGTTTCCCAGTCTATATTTTGATAGTTTAGATCGCATAGAAAATGGAATTGGGTTTAATACAGAGTGAATCTAGTTCCTGTAGATAGGTGTTGTGGCTTTCTTTTGCCATATAGTGAGTTCTGTAGATAGCTAATAGATGGTATGGGACCTTTCTGATGGTTATTTGGACATGAGGAAGCTCTAGTGCATCATACTGCTTTACCAGTCTTGATGTGAGTCTATTATGATGTAGACTGAGACACTTACACATTTTTTACCTCTTCTTTGCAGTAGCAGGTCTAAACGTGTGGAAGGCTTCATACCCCTGCACAGCCAGCGTGTTCTTTGCTATTTTAAACCCAGGGCTTGTATGGAATGGGCTTCCTTGTTTAGGCTCCTAGCGTTGAAAGTCGTACCTTCATATTTTCATTTGCTTGTTTCATTATTTTAGTAGGTTTATCAGGTTGCCATTGGCTAAAAAAGACACTATGGGGGTGGACAACGTCTTTGCCTATAATCAAAACCCTAGAGGGGACAAATACAGACCATCCCTGGTGAAACAGCATGATCTGTTGATCATATCCTCCCCGGCTGACAAATATTGGTCCCCCTTTGAATAATACCAAAAACTAAGCCAGATATTCAAGTCAGTTTATGTTTTTCTTGTATTGTATCACATCCTTGGAGAAAGTAGAATGTTTTTTCAATGCTAGGCTCATACCTGCCTTGGCCACATTGTCTGAGAGCTCCAGCATGCCTCTGTTCATAATGTCCAGGGAGGTATAACTCAAGACATTGAAACCAGCATGAACTATGACAGAGTCATACTGGTATTTGTTGTTTAAGGACTTAAGTGCATGTGTGATTTGATGGATCCTGGCACCAGACAAGCAACTAACCTTCACTCTGTCCTTGCTCAGCCTGGTAAGAGGTACATCTGCATGTCTTACAGTAGAGTCAGCTATAACAAGAATGTTTGGCTAGGTTGATACCTGCCTTATGGGCTCGGCATCTGGGACTTTGGGACTCTTTGTGCTACGTGAGGAAGTAGGCTTAATATGCTGAATGTGCTTTGTGCCTGTGTTGTGTTTTGGAGGTCATTGAGGTTTAGGCTTCTACAAAGCCTTTGATGTTTAAGTCTACTAAGCCTTTGAGGTCTAGGTCTTGGTTTCTACTATGCATTTTACAAGTTATGTTTTCTTCACTTCAAAAGCATTTTTAGAATCACTGGTGAATGATTTCTTGTCAGACCACTTACTGTTCTTGTATTTGATTAGTTTTGGCACAACAAAATATCACGAAGGAGCAAACAAACAGGCAAAACATAAATTTTTTGTGAGAAAAAATAATTTCTCATAAACGTAAAGGGTATGATGAAGCATTATTACACCAAAAGAACCTTCAGTTATATGAAAAGGTAACATATTTGGCAGAAAGTGAAATTCAGAAATGGTCTTCTTGGGTTTTAATAACAGTAAATCTATTTATACATCCTTACAACCAGAACTGTGTACAAGCAATAACTAAAGCACAAAAAAGTGGAAATAAATACAAAACATAAGGCAGTACATGAAACAACACAAGGAAAAAATATTTTAAAGCATCTCAGAGACCCATGTCAGCAACAGACAAAAAAAGGGCTTCTGTATGTAACTGTATCAAGTGCAGAAACCCTTCTGTTACCCAAATTAACAAGACCTAAATTTTAAAATCATAAATTGCGAGAGTGTTGTACTTTTTCATCGTGCCCTGAAAAAAAATGTATTTTAAAACTCTTCCAGAAAAATGACTAAAATGTGGTAACAGCACAGAGCCAGGAGAAATGCATGCTGATCTCACACATGCCGGAAGATTCTAGCACTTGACTGCCACATGTGATCCTCTTGGATTCATTATATCTGCCTCCAGGCATGGCTCTTCAGCTGTATTTCATTATTACTCATGAAAATATGAGGAAGTAAATTTCCAACAGGGTAAGCTGTAATAATGAAATCAACAGTGGGATCCTATCTGCAATGAAACAAAAATAAGATATTATCCATGATATTTATGTGACAGGTTTGTGAGGTACAGCTGCCAGGAGGTCTAAAGATACTACTCTGTGAACAACTATAAGACAGTCATACGTCACATAAGCTTCACTGTTTTGTTCACACTGAATATCCCATCCCAAAGTTTGGATGGGTCAGGCTTCATTGCTGAATTTGATATATGTATGTATATTTGTCTATATATATATATATATATATATATATATATATATATATATATATATATATATATATGTGTGTGTGTGTGTGTGTGTGTGTGTGTGTATATATATATATATATATATATATATATATATATATATATATATATAGTTACACTTCAAAACATCTAAAACTCATAACATCTAAATTCAAAACATCGAGACCACAACATCTAAAACCCAAAATACCTAAAACTCATAACATCGAATTTCATAACATCAAAACTTTGCATCACAACATCCAACACTACAAATCACATGAAAATAACATCTCCTCCACCTATAACACCAAACTAACAAACACACTTTTTACTATGTTTCTGCAGGGGAACAAGCCCCCCTGCACCTCCCTTGTGGGGGGCTTTGCCCCCCACACACCCCAATATTAAATATACCAACTCTGAGATCGCACTACAGTGAGAAAAAGTTAATTTCCTAACCTCACTGTATCACGATCACCATAAAGAATGAACACATAATCCCCAGGATTCATGAAGCTCGGCACAAGGACAGCGTTAGCCTTGCGCCGACCGTGCGGCGTAGAGATGGCGCAGCAGAACCACATGCATATTAATGAAGGTGCACTGCCGTAACAGCCACGTGCATAGGAAATGTGTACGAGTGCAGCGGGTGTATCCAAGCGCTGCACGGAGGCGTGAACATGTCGGCTGGATACGCGCAACCTAAAATGCTGACTAATACAGCCTGCCTGTAATAGTAATCACTCCTGTCAATGTCCATGGATACTGAAATGTATGCAAAGCATACAAGACATCATTGCGAACATCACAATAAGAAGTAAACACAAAGGGACATAGCTGAATATTGAGTCCCCGTCCCTCAAACAAAGATATTTAAAACCCTGTGCCCATATTCCATTGTAGTGTCGCTAGTTATACCAAGTGGAAGCGAAATGCATCGTGTTAGCGCGGCACCAATTGCCAAGCCTAGCCCAATGGTTTGGGTTACCACCTGTCCTACATTGTGAGGGACAAGCCCCCTCTAGGCAGGTGTGTCCATACCAAAATCATAATAAATGTGAAATGTCTTGCGACAGTAGGACATAATTATGTCCTATATGTTATGTAATAATCCCTTATAGTATGTATGTCCGTATATAAAATACCTATATGTTACAAGAAACAGAATAAGCAAGTAAATGAAACAGAATAAGCAACTACACTGCTACAACAATAAAAGCTTATATGTAGGCATGAAACTAAAGTACTATCCTTTGTAATGACCGTGGGTATGTGTTGGCCTGTAAACTCAGATGTGTGCCATGAAAATGTCCCATCCAGGTCATATGAAAAGGTGGCAACCCTACCAATGGTCAAAGCATTTGCCCAATATCTGCCCATTCACGATCCAAGTTGTCCTTGTCACGACAGCCCATAGATGAACGGGTATTACCCGGGTCTACCTACCATGGCATGAAAGATAAGCATTTGCGAGTACCTATGTGCGTGAAGTACAGCATGTGGATGATCTGAAATGTTAGTGTAGACCTCACAACCATATTGGTCCCAGAGATATGTAGTGTACTCAATGTGTTCTGTTGACTGTGCCATGGGCCACCAACTAGAGAAGGGATGAATGTTGTTTGTGGAATATGGGGGTGGGGGGTGACGGGTAATGTAATAATTCGCCAAGGGGAGACTTGGTTGGATGCACAATACGTGAACTAGAGGTCTACGAGGGAGCGGCGGGTGAATCAGGAAGATAACCAAAGAAAAAATATACACATCTGCAATACAATCCCACAAACATGTGAACATTAAAATGTGCAATACACATGTACAGAAACGTTACCGGCACATACCCACATAATGGTCTGGCCTGAACTGAGCCATCCAACCCCAACACACCTGGATACATAATTGAATACCCATCATCCCCTTCACAGCACACCACCCCCCCTTCCTGAATGTCCACCAAAACCAGCCATACTCGGCCTGCTAGTTAGGCGCGGCCATATCTGCACATAGTGACCCCTACCCATATCTAGTAGGCAGTCTCACCCCAGGCAGTCTCAGGATTGCAAACTATGTGTCCCTTGCATGTATAACCCTACCTTACAGCCGTAAAGCAAAGATGGTCATCGGTCCCCACAATTTTTGGATATCCCTCATGGGATATGTATCTGTTCTAAACATTAGACTTGGTGTCACGACACGATGTCCAGTCCTGTATACATCTGGACACAAGTTGTATGAGCAGTAGTTGTCCACAAGACTGCTCAGCCTCCAGCCGGTCCTGCAGAACCTATCACCTGGGATTAAATACCTGACAGTGAAGCACGTCTCCCCATGTGCATTATCGGGAATATATACCTTACACATTCGCATATTGGCAGTCAGATATAGGGTACTTAAGGCACTTTAAAGCAGATATAAGTAGGGTTACCACCTGCCCCACCTTACGAGGGATAAAACACCTGACCGTGATGCACGTCTCCCCACGTGCATTATTGAGAATATATACCTTACACATTCGCATAGTGGCAGTCGGATACAGGGTGCTTAAGGCGTTGTAAAGCAGACGTAAGAAGGGTTACCACCTGCCCCACCTTGAGAGGGACAGTCCCTTTTTGGGCAGTTGTGTCCAGACCAAATATAATACAATGGCAAATGTCCTGTGATTGTAGGAAATATGTCCCATATTTCATGTAACAGTTGCATAAAACAGTTATTTATGTAAAATACTGAAAGTTACAGGAAACAGATGAAGCAAACAAACCGCTACAAGAATAAGCGTTCATTTAGACAAATAAGTAAAGTTCTAACCTTTGTACTGACCGTGGGTATGTGTCAGCCTGTAAAGTGTGATGTGTGTCCCGAAAATGCCCCGCTTTGGCCATATGAAAAGATGGCAACTCGAGATGTAAGCGTGTATGCAAGCGACGGTAGGTGGCGGTGATTCAATGGTATGGGAAATGTAAATGAGCATGTAGGTGTATATGCATGTGTATGTACAGACTGATATATATACACACAAAAACAAACACACACACACACACACACACATATATATATATATATATATATATATATATATATATATATATATATATATATATATATATATATTAATAATGAACATGGTCAAAATATAGGAAATTCCCATAATAGTTAGTGCTGTTATATATCAGGATGGCCATAGATGAGCACACCTCTGCATCCCCAACCACAGGTAGGACGCTAAAAGTGGAATGAACGATCTCCCCTTGCTAGGTCTGACTTTAAGCTAGGTACAGGACAGTCCCAGTCCCCAGTCGGACAAGCCTAAACCCAGAAGACCATATGAACACCCTGACAATTGAACACACGTATGTGCCAGGACTATAGGCTGTGGAGGTCTGAATATCCTCGGAGTGAGTCAACATGCGGCACGAGTCCAGAGCAGTAGGGAATAGGGAATGGCACATGTGTAGTAGTGCGTTTTTCCCAACAGATAAATGGATGCCTGCTGTGTAAGTGAAGTGATGAGGCATGTGTTCGGGTAACTATGCACCATGGGTATACATATAAATGAGGCAGAACACCAATAGTGTAGTGGTTAGAGCATCCGTCTAACAAAAAAGCATTCATGGTTCAAGGTCGACAATAGCACATATCATTTTCCTTGTGGAATGAATGTTGCTCTGCTGTAAAGCAGACATTAAAACATGTAAAGGTGAACGTGTGTATCGCATGGGACTATTAATCAGATTCTTTCAATCAAAGTGGTATTGTCATAATGTATAAGGCACAAATAAGCACAAATAAGCAACAGTAAACATATGTAATGCACAGTAAGCATAGGTGAGTGCGCCTGCCCAGGTGTAAGCAGCTCCCAGCATAGGAAATGTATGTTTATATGTACAGATGTAATATATATACACACACACACACACATATATATATATATATATATATATATATATATATATATATATATATATATATACATATGTATGTATATACATACACACACACACACACACACACACACACACACACACACACACACACACACACACACACATATATATGTGTGTATAGATATATATATCTACATACATGAGAAATATATATATATATATATATAAATATATATATATATATATATATATATATATATATATATATATATATATATATATGTATATATATATATATATATATATATATATATATATATATATATATATATATAAAAAGAATGGACGTTGTAACAGTAAAGCATACACAAGGGATGTGAAGGGAATCACGAGCAATGTTGGTATTATAAAGTGCTTTCAGCGTATATCATAAAAAGTTGCCCAGAAGTGAGCAGAGCACCACTACTCACACCACAGTCAGGGTATTACCAGTGGGAGTAACATCGTTGAAATGCTAGGTTAACTTTACACACAGACAGAATGTAGTCCCATGCTGGGACCTCCAAAATTTGAAAGCGCAAATGGCCGTTATTCCATAATCCCAGGAAAGGCACGTATGTGAAAATATACATGGCGGTAGACCCTGTGAATACACGAGGTGGGACAGAATGTGTGTAGGGCCCCAAAGCTCTGGAGAGGAAAATGTGTAAAGGTGTGTCATGGCTGCGATAACAAGTGGATAATGGATGTTACGCATGCAAGTTTAACATGGGTAGGGTGGAGGAACTATGGGTATGCAATTATGGATCCAGGCGTGCCAGGGTTGGATGGGCCGGTTCTAATGGACCACCCCGTGGAGGTCAGCTAGGTCGTAATAGGTACATATGCATACTCACATGCAGACAACAATATATGTTGATGTACAAATTCTGTAACACATGCATTCCATTTGTTGACATAAATAATAGGAATGTGCCCATACAAACATCGACAGTACATGGAATAATAGGCTGTGCAGAAGAGGGATGGGTCGAATCACACTATCACATTCCAATTACCATCGGTAATCCGTATATGAAAATATAGCGACATCTGTCCTCTGTATAATGTGCTACATAACGATTACAAGATAACTGGAGTGTGTCGGTGTTATAATGAATAAGGCACTAGTATGCTGGTGAAGCTTATAAACACCATTACGAATGTGTAAGTGCGTCTGAGCGGGGAATGTATTGACACACTGATGTACATATATATAAAATCATATATATATATATATATATATATATATATATATATATATATATAACAGCAAGATATGAATATACATGTATAAATACAAATGCACATATGTCTGTATATATTAATGTAAATAGATATATATATATGTTACAGTAAATATACACATGTATATACCTAGGTTATGTTACAGCAGTTACGGGTAACATGTTTAGACCGGGCATATGTTGGTGGGAGGTCCATTCAACAAACGTCTACTTACCACCACCCCACCCCCCCAGCTAGGCCGGTGAGACATACAGACACGCAATAAAGGTAAATACAACACTGCTTCCCAGACCACTGGCAGGAAACTACCAGTGGGAGAGATCTACAAGGTCCACACTTTAAACATGGACAGCGATGTCCCTTGCGGGACACTAAAAATTTGGTGCCTTCAGCCAGTGGAAGTAACACAGTTATGACCAGGATGTAGCTGTACATGGAACAGTAGGTTGTGCAAGCCTGATAACACATGGATTGACACAACGTACGACATGTGTCCCAACACGGGCAGAGTGGGCAGTGTGTAGGGGTGTGTTCATATCCCACCTGCATCCACCTGCGTCCACAGTAAGGATGAGTGCTGTAGAGTAGTGGCAGGTGGGGGAACTATGGGTATGCGATTATGAGGCTAGGTGTGCAGGTGTTGGCTGGCAGACACGTATTAGGACCGCCCCGTGGCTGTAAGTAATATTCCGATGTGGGTATAGCAGATGCCCATACCTCCCAAACTGTAAGAGCACATCTACTGGACAGTCCTTAAACCACTGGGGGAATACATAGAGACCATATCATTGAACTGTCCCTGATTACCAGGGATGTCCGTGATTACGAATCCGAATCTTAACACAGTCCCAACTAAACCATCCTAGAACTAGTGATATTAGGAGGAAAGGTGGCGGAATACACATAATGAATAATGACAACATGTAAGAGTCATAAACTGCATGCACCTCAGACAATGTGTATGAATACATATGTGCTCTGTGTCCGTCAATGTGTCAGGTTAATAGCAGCAACTTTCTAAATGTGTCCCTGAGGTCGTTATGCAATGTCCCTGATTCAGTGTTCATTCTTCCCCATTCGAATGAGAGGTCTGATAGTGAGAGAAAGTGCATGTTTTGCCGACTACCTTAGAAAGTTGATAGAATAATAGGTTTGGGGTTACCACCTGTCCACCTTTGCGAGGGACACTCCCCTCTGGGCAGTTGTGTCCTGCATAATAACTGTAATTAAGGCAAATGTCCTGTGATTTAGGACAAAGACTATCTATATTGTCTGTAGTAGTAGCATAAAACAATTATGTTCCTCTGAAACACCTAAATGTTATAGGTAACAGTATAAGCAACTATAATGCTACAAGAGTAACCTTTTATTTAGGCGAAACAGTGAAGTACACCCCTTTCTACTGGTTGTGGGTGTGTTGCCCTGCAAAGTCTGATGTCTCTACATACAGGTCCTATAGGGTTGCCACCTTTACAAATGGACAGAGTGGGACATGTTCTGTAGAAATGTCAGACATTCCAGGACTAAACATACCTACAGCCGTGCATAGTACAGGATTACACTTATCTGCACAAATAAAAGCTTAACCTAGTTGCATTTGAATTGCTTATGCTACTTCACATAACATATAGAAGTGTCATATATAAAATAACTGTTGTATGCAATTATTAATAAAATGTAGAATATAATAATGTCCTGTAATCTGGACATGTGCTATGTCTTGATTATTTTCGCACTGCCCCTTACAAAGTGGGACAGGTGATAACCATAAAGTCCTACCTTGGCCAGTTGAGAAGGTGGCAAACCTATAATAGGTATGCGGTAGCATGACCTGTCCCGATGGATGTGGCTACCACAACCAGCTACTCATTTGTAATGCAGGGTCTCAGTTCCCATGTATCAGCCAGACAGGAGCAGAGTGTATGCGGAACACACAAATCTGATTAATTCACTGGACAGACCACTGATTCCGTACAGTCGAATGCCATGCCGTCGCCTAACAGGCAGCCGTTTCCGATACTGTATTCATGTATTCTGATGTAATAGGCATCACAAGGTGGGAGCACATTGTATGAGGTACACACAAATATGATTGTGTCACTGGACAGGCCGCTGATTCCGTACAGTCGAACGTGATGCCGTCGCCTAATGGGTGGCCAATCCCAATACTGGAGTCATGTAGTATGATGTAATAGGCATCACAAGGTAACATTGTGGTCCCCGCTTACACCCAGGGGTGTGAGTGACAGATGCAAGCACCAATACTGGTGCATTAGCAAGTGCGGGATCGTGTGGGTGTAAGCGTGTTTGGTTACCAGTATGCGAGTATTGCATTGGTTAAGCAATGTAGAGGTTAATTGAGCGTAAGAGGCTGTAACCAGAGGATATCATACAGCGCAGTCATTCAACAGTATAGGAATGTATCCCATCATGTAGATGTACATGTGAGTCTTTATGTCCAGCATATAGGTACATACATATATAGAGATGTATCAGGAACATACTATGTGGCAACAAAGCATTACAAATGAATGAAACGGGAAACACCAGCGATGCCTGTATTATGTAGTGGTGTTGCTCTATGTGATCACAAGACTCCCTCAGACAGACATGTGTCAGTCATACACACAAATATTTGTACATTGGCCATACACATTACTCTGTGCATGTAATGTACATTAACACAACAGTACCTGTCCAATCATTATGTGTGAACAGTACTCCTGCAATGTGCTGTGAGCCATATCATCATCATGATAAAGGTAAATGGGGTAACCATAGAGGAACCAGTAGTGTTTTGTGTAGAATGGGGTTGTCCTCCTCACGTGTACTTGGACCATGTAGGAGTGATGTGCATACCAGGACCGTGCACCTGAGGGACAGTGGTGAGGATAACAGTTTTATGTTATGATGCATATTACAAGGGTTTAATGTGTCCAGTGGGCACGTGTATGTAATGGACAGCTATGTATAGGGCAGATGGTGTCCTAGGAGCTGAATGGCCTTATGTGTCCATAAGTGAGGGTCAGATGTTGGAAAAGGAGTGTAGGTATGGCCGTGGAGGATAGGTAGGAGCACAGAAATGACAGCATACAGGGTTGGTATATGACACATGTGGGGGGGTACACCCTGGATGGGGATGGGTCTTCGGCATTCAAAAGCCCATGGGAACAGTGAGACGGAGGTCTCCAGCCATGGGCAACTGCCACTGCACCTACACAGCTGCAAAGGAGGCAGTGCTGGGAGCTGTCCAGGAGGGGCAGCATCACCCTGTAAATGTGACACTCCACCCTTGAACTGGCATATCTGGCTTCGTAACTCCTTAGGGAGCCACCTACGCAACATGTCAGGGACCGCACGACAGCAGATATGTGCCTGTCTGGTCCCGCTCCCAAGGGATACATGCTCCATCCTCAGTGGTGATACTACCAGAAAGTGGTGCAGGGCCAACAGAGGTTGATGTTAATGGCTGGACCCCAGATGTGCTAGCGCCCGGTGCTATGGTCAGCTGAATTGGGACAGAAGGATCTGCTGGGACCTACCAACCTATTCAGCCTATGGTGTTGCTTTTTAAACCCACATATGGCTTAATGATAAACAACAGCATACAGGATTACCTACGACAGTATGCATAGATATCACCAGCAACCCAACACAACAGATGGTATACATTTGCAGAGGGAGCACAACACATGCATATATACTACATGGCAACTGTACAATGTGTAGTAGACATGTGACCGCAGCTATGAACAGTTTCCCATCATTGGCTTGTCACTGGGAATCCCACACAGTGTCAGTCATACCACTGTCTCATGTGACACATGTCCAGTCAGGGATGCGATGGCAGTAACACATCCTTATCATCATGTACAGTCTGCAATCCTCAAACCATGCTTCTGCTGTGCACAGAAGTGTGTTCAGTGTGTAACACAGGAAACAAATGGTTGCACACACTGACCTGTTCACAGATGGCCCTACAGATGGGGTTCCCACATGAACAGAGTACTGTCATGTCTGTATTTTAACATGCAGAATAGCCATTACCACACACATGTTAAACAGGCAGTAGTCTCAGTGCAGCATAGCTACACCTACATGCTGTAGTTGTGTAGCACATCACCCTCCTGTCATTAGGCTATTTCTCACTGTGGAAAATGACTGAGGTACATCCAGATATCATCTGCAATGCCGTGTCAGAACACCACATCCAGGTACCACTCACGGTGACTGTCATGGCCAGATAATAACATGTTTCCCTAGATAGTGTACTGTGTTTATCATGCAGATAGCTATGGGAACACCATCACAGCTGTACCACATGCAATCAGCTAGAGGAGGACTGCAATAGGTGCAGAGGCCATTACCTGACCATTTCCATCTGTTACAATACACATGCTGCTGCTGTGCAGGTGTACACCTTCGCATCCACCAGAGAGTATGTGTGCAGGACAGGCAATGTACACCAGGGAAGGGCTTGGAGACTTAACCATAAGCATCATCTGCCACACGCTGAATAGTACAGGGGCAAACCCTTGACTACTCATTACTATTACATGTGCATGACGTTACTACATGTGCCAGAGAGGCGGCATGTTGCAGTGCTGTAAGAACACATGTGTAGGTGAGTGAGTGAAATCTGCAACAGATATAGTAGACATACATTAGGTGTGGCACACATGTCAGTCCATGTGAACGGATGCCACTGTCACCACAACCACACTCTAATGGACACGCATTGACACCTTTGCCAGGGCGGCAAATACACAATGTAACTACTTAGTTTGCCACACCGCAGTAATGCACAGGACCACATGCACCACAGGGGATATCTGGAGGTTCTATGGGCTAGGGCATGTGAAAGTGCTTGACAACTGTTGTTATGCATTGCTCCATGGATGTGTAGTGTTTGGCTGTGCAAGATGGCTGTACAAGGCTGGGCGAGGGTTAATCCTTGCCATTGCATTACCCAACAATAGTGTGCAGTGCAGGGTTGTAGTGTCTGCAATGTCCCACACAGATGGGTACTGCATTATCTGGCCTGACATCCTGGTTACCAATGTGTAGGGCCATAGCTTTGCAATGTATGCCATGTCTGTGTCCTTCATATGGATATTGCCTGGGATTTGCATGTCCCACAATACTGTACAATGACATGTACAGGTGTACCTGGTTTGGCAGACACATGTAGTGTACACAGCCTGTTATACCCCGATATGCCAATACTGGCCTGGTGTGGCGAAACCTGCTTATAGTGAGCAGGTCAGCCCTGCACCTGCATGGATAGAATGGACATGTATTCCGTGGTGTCAGTGGCATGGGTCCATACAAGGCAAATGTGTACAGCATTGTCTGGCCTTAGTGGAACACATATGATGGCACCACATATGTTGCAGCCATTCAGTGTGGAACATAGTGAAGGCACAATGTCCGCATATATGTGCCTATTGTACCGCTGTACAGGGTGCCATGTCCTCTGCAGGCCACTGCGGTCACACCATGCCTACTATCTGTCCTCAATATGCATGTTACTAGCAACATAGTGGGATATCCTAGGCAAGGTTGTATGTGCATGACACATGGGTGCGGGACATATACCAGGTACTAGTAGGGCTGCATATTTAGCTTACCAGCCCTTTGGCCAGATGTATGGGTATGGCTTGCCAACACAGTGCTGTGGCTGAATGACAGCTGTACTCCTTGTGAGGTGGCCAATGTGTCATAATACGGATACTATATAGGAAACTACAAAACACGCTGCCAAACATGTCCAATGGTAAGACAATCATGGCCATCTCTACACAGGCTCTGACAGCCAAACACACACTTGCCATGTCCTGTATACAAACCCCTACCGTATCACACTGCAGCAACACACGTTTAGGGCACATGCTACAGCGAATACTACAAAGCACTGTACTTGTCTCACGCACACACACACACACACACACACACACACACACACACACACACACACACACACAGTTGGCATGTCTGGGATTAGAACACCGACCTAGCTACTTTACTACACTACAGCATTACGCAGTTACAGAATGTGCTATCGAGATTACTGGAACACAGCACTCCCAGAGGTGTATTTGTGGATGGGTTACATTATCGGCCTTGATAACAGTGGGTATAAGAAATGTATGGAGCGTGAGCAGTATAAAAGCATTACTCAGTCCTCAGGCAAATGGGGACACAGACATACACACAAGTGTGGGACTAGAACACTGACCTAACTACTTTATTACACTACAGCATTATGCAGTTACAGAATGCGCTACTGAGATTACTGGGACACAGCACTCCCAGAGGTGTATTTGTAGATGGGTGACATCATCGGCCTTGTTAACGGTGGGTATCAGAAATGTATGGAGTGTGAGCAGTATAAAAGCATTACTCAGTCTTCAGGCAAACGGACACACACACACACACACACACACACACACACACACACACACACACACACACACACACACACACATGGCAAGTGTGGGACTAGAACACCAACCTAACTACTTTAATACACTACAGCATAACGCAGTTACAGAACGTGTAACTGAGATTACTGGGACACAGCACTCCCAGAGGTGTATTTGTAGATGGGTGACATCATCTGCCTTGCTAACGGTGGGTATAAGAAATGTATGGAGTGTGAGCAGTATAAAGGTATTACTCAGTCCTCAGGCAAATGGACACACACACACACACACACACACACACACACACACACACACACACACACACACACACATGGCAAGTGTAGGACTAGAACACCGACCTAACTACTTTATTACACTACAGCATAACGCAATTACAGAACGTGTTACCGAGATTACTGGGACACAGCACTCCCAGAGGTGTATTTGTAGATGGGTGACATCATCTGCCTTGCTAACGGTGGGTATAAGAAATGTATGGAGTGTGAGCAGTATAAAGGTATTACTCAGTCCTCAGGCAAATGGACACACACACACACACACACACACACACACACACACACACACACACACACACACACACACACACACGGCAAGTGTGGGACTAGAACACCAACCTAACTACTTTATTACACTACAGCATTACACAGTTACAGAACGCGCTACCGAGATTACTGGGACACAGCCCTCCCAGAGGTGTATTTGTAGATGGGTGACATCATCGGCCTTGCTAACGGTGGGTATAAGAAATGTATGGAGTGTGGGCAGTCTAAAAGCAATTTAGAGTCCACCGGCAAACGGGGGCAGACATACACACACACACACACACACACACACACACACACACACACACACACACACACACACACGCCAGTGGCAGGTACGGACCACCTATCTGTTTATACATTACTATTACAATACTACATACTTACGAATCGTGCCACACAGACTACACATGTCAAGGCTGTCATTATGACCATCTGGGAATGCAGACATCAACAGGGGATGCTGGCAGTTAAGATGTACATACCTGTGAACTTGTGTGTTTAAAGTAGGAATCCATCCTGACCTGGAATATGCCCATCTGTGGAATGGATGACTACTACCACTATACAGGGTTACAATGGCCATGCCCATACACCGAGGCACATAACCGACACAAGGTGTCACTGGGCATGCTCACACACTTAGTAGCACAGGGCTGTTCGGAATGCACTATGTGTCCATCTACACAAAGATATACTGGGCATGCTCATACACTTAGTAGCACAGTGGGCATGCTCACACACTTAGTAGCACAGGGCTGGTCGGAATGCACTACTATGTGTCCATCTACACAAGGATATACTGGGCATGCTCATACTCCTAGTAGCACAGGGCTGACTGGGATGCACTCTGATGCAAAACACGGAGGGCCACAGTGGCCATGCTATTACAGGTAGATGTAAAGAACATATTGTAATGGGCTCTGGTGTTGGTAGTTGTCATTGTTAGTGGGAACACTGCTCTACATGTATTTGACACCAGTCTTTTACACAACATCAGCTGTCATTCTGGGATGACATGGCTGACAGTAGGCAGGCCTTTGTCACATATCACATGCATTCATAATACAAGGGAGTGTGGATATTACCCAAGTTGCATCCGCCCAGACAGTGCCATTCCAAGGCAAATGTCCTAAACACAGGTTAACTCCCATACACCTACAGGACAACTGCATTGTTTTCTTATGCTAACCAGTGCTAGATGTGTAGCGTCCATATTTACAGCTGGTCACTGTAGATCCAACAATGGGGAGTACTGACATCTGTGCAGTGAGGAACACCAAGCTGATGTCGCTGTAGTGCACAATAGCACTACCACCATATACCTCAGAACCTAGCACTACCACCATATACCTCAGAACCAGACATGTGGGCCATAATAGAGGTACGGACCACTCCAGGTGGTGTACCCACATACATAAAGGCCACTCACATGTACTGATTGGTCCCCCCATGAAAGGCATCACAGATGAGCCATGTGCAGGACACAGTGTCACATGCTGCATTCTAGGATGTAAACTGCAGACACCACCATGCCCTCGGACCACCAACACACAACCATACATGTTGTATGACATAGACGAGTACACCACCATATGACCCTTGACCTGTGTACTGTACTAAGCTCTACATCAACTGTAGACAGTACACATTGTACTGACACAGTTGCATCATGTGTTATACAATGCAATGATACCACTGTCTGTGACCAGGTCAGCTGTACACATACCAGGGGCCCTTGGTACTTTCCACCATTAGCAGATGTCTGTTGCTGTACACCAGTACACACCCTCATGTATGGGTATGACATACATGTACCTGCCCTGGGTATGTACATGCCACACACACAACATACCTGTAAATAGCATAGCTGTTGTAGTCCTTTGTGCAAACAGGTGGCTACAGCCAATAAACACATGCACATGGAATGTAGGTCCATGGCTGCTGAATGCTAACAGTACATAAGGTATGATATCAATGTTGACAGACGTAACATCCCCTCTGTACTGGTCACCCATCATATCATACAACAGTCCATTCATCATGTATGTCATTACACATATCCACCAATTGCAATGCCTACAAACATGACCAAATGTCAGGGTTGTAGGACCTACACAGCTGTACATGTAGTGTTGTGCGTTCAGATAACATGCGTGTGCAGTTGCTGATGTATGCAGGTGGCATGTATCCTAGTACATCATGCAGGTGCAATGCAGCCTCAACATTGCCAATTGTATATGGTGATATGCTGAATTTACAGAAAGATGTACCACAGGTATGGACAGATGTGTTGAAACAACTAAGTGATGGGGCATCTTTGCAGATGGATGTTTGCTGTGGACAGCTCACAGGTGTGTCACAAGTGGTCCTACAATACCCTGTGTAACTGGTAAGCAATGGTTTAGTTAATTGAAGGACATAACACACATCTTAGATGGCGGTCAGGGTGACAGCGAAGGTAAATCACTTGACACCTGTTAATAGATATGACGTCCCTAGTGCATATATCAGCACTGTTGGCACAGGAAGCATCAGTACAGTTTGTAACATGTACAATACTGCTGTACGTCTGACATACATAACATGAGCTAGGCAGGTCTGAGATTCACAGTACTGGCATGTGTGGTTGCGTGTGTGTCCATATATGTCACATATTGTGGGGAATGCATCTCAATTGTTACTCACTCTCCTGTACACTAGTGTACACATCTGTACAGACTGCAATGTAGAAAGCAGGACATAGGCAGGGGCGTGTATCACACATGTGAGGTATCTGTATGTGCATGACATAGGTGTATTAATTACTGAATGCCACAGTGTGTGTATGTAGGGCTGACTGGTCCCTGGGGTGAGGATGTATGTTACCATACTGAAATGATAAGACCCCTCCCACCATCCAGGTGATGCATTCTACTATCCATGGTGATGGGGAGATCTTAGGCCGTACTGACTACCTGTACATGTGTATTCTCTGTGGCGCGTCATGTAGGTGCACAGTACTGTAATGATGACTTGCACATAGGCAGGGGTCCTCATCCCACCAGTAGCAACTGTGTGCGAGTATGTGTTACTGTGTCGGTGAAGCCGTGAGTGTGTGTGTGTGTGAGTGTGCTACAGTGTCACTGAATACATGTGTGTCAATCCCTGAGTTTGTGGGTGCAGTTGTGTGTTGGCATTCTGTCATGGGAACATGTATTACTGATTCCCATTGAGGAATCACACTTCCCACTGGCCTCTACCCTTATAATCAGCTAGACCACTCTCTTACCTCACCACTCCATGTAACTGTACCTGTGACGTCACCCTTTATGGATGTCATGTCTGTGACCACAGTTGCTTAATACACAGCTATCATGCTTTTGGAATGGTAGACGTGTTTGTAACATGGGACATTCTCACTGGTATGTGGCAGCTACATGGTGCATGTTGGTATATTCATACATACCTGTGAGTAGTCCACATTGAAATATGGGACACTTAACTGCAAACACTGACATCCACCAGCACATGCAATTAGACCTGAAGAAGGACAGCAGAACATTATGACCAGCATGCATTTACTGATGTTACACAAGACACATACTGTTAACAGTATTGTACACATGCACTACATGGTATATCTGCTGCCTGTCAACAGTCCTCAACATTTGTAAACTACACATATCCTTGTCTGTTCACCCTGTGCATCAGACCATATGAGCATGTCCCTGCACCGATGGTGTGGATGTCAGGGATGTGGCACAGGCATCATCATATGCACAGTGTGTTAATGTTTGCCAGAGGTCTAGGCTGCACCATTGGATGACATCACGTGTGTGGGTTTGGGCCTTTGATCTAATTGGGTGTGTGTGGATGTTATGCATGTGTGTGTTGCAGTGCCCTACATATGTGTCCAGTGTGTGCGTGTATGCATGCACACAGTTCTCCCATGTGTCTGGCCTACACAGGGGTATTATTGACAGCTGCAGACTGTACAGGCGAGGTTTTACAGTTCATGGTGTCCAGCCACGGACATGTGACCTGTGCCTGCCAGGGGTTGCACGGGCACTACCAGACAGAGGTGCAGATTGGGTACTGTCTGATGTCACTTGTCCACTGGAACCGTGTCCCTGTTGGGACCATCCCAGGCCACGTGCACGTGGCCTTCTGTGTCATGGTGTGGACAGCACAGCACCAGATGCACTGCTGCTATCGCCACTATGGGAGCGGGCATTTGAGGTAGCTCGTACACATAGACGTGACACAGGTGATGTAGCATACCTACGTCCACGTGCCCGATGCCTCACTCCTCCCAGATGTTCCAACACAGACAGCTCACGCTCGCGGATTGTCATGCCATGGTCAAGGACTCCAACCATGTCACCCAACCATCTAGCCAAAGCATCAGCAATCTGCTGTTGACCATTTACCATTGCCAGGATGCTGTTGTTTAAAGATCAGACAGCAGCCCTCTGTAGCCTCTGATCTTCTCTGTTGCACCATTCAGCACATGCCTGTGCCTCCATTACAGCCTGAAACATGCATCTGGTGACACCAGCTGCTGCGCTCTGTCGTGCAGGAACATATTGGCCAGAGGTCCTCCTACGAACAGCACTGGCCACGTGCCTGTGTGGGGCACCACCAGTAGTTTGGCTGACACCATGGTGTGCAGACACACTTTCCATAGCCCCCACACTTTCCTGTTCCAAGCTACCATGCGCCAACTGTCCTTCCTCTATGGCCACTGGTGATGGGGTATGTGCAGGTATGGGATCTGTGTGCAGGGATGAGGTGGATATAGATGGAATGGCAACCAATGGCATAGTTTCAGCCCCTGACAACTCTGCCTGTGTCCCAATCATACGTTCATCACCACTGCTAGAGTCTGTGAGGACACTAACATCTGATGTAGCGCAGGAGTGCAATGCACCTACATCACCTGTGAGGGCAGACAAGAACTGTACATTACAATCTATACAATAGACACAAACACACACACACGCATGTGATATGACAGAAGGCATGCACCATGCATGTGATACGGCAGACGGCATGCAGAGCAGACAATAATAGTGGTAGTTATCATACATCCCTAGGTTGCACACAACAGCATGCATGTGTCATAGCAGACGGCATGCAAATTACACAATCATAGTAGTGGTTAGCATACATCCCTGTGTTACACCATGTGGACCAGCACAGGTTAACAGTACACCTGCCTGATGTGTGGCATATGACCTCGATAATCACATGTAGTATGACATGTGATCTGCTGACATGTGCATTGACATGCATACATGTTTAACACAATGGTGTCCTGTCAAATATACAGTGGGGAAATGGTGTACCAATTCAGTGTTGTCTGTCTGCCCTACAGATATACTGCAAATTTAGCTGATGTGCATGGCCATTGCAGGGAATCATGAGGTGTCTCTAGTGCTATACAGTGTGAGTTACAGACAGGGTTCATAGCCATTACTGTGTTCAGATACAATACATATATACTGTGGAATGTGACCCACGTCACTGAGGTGTAGAGACACTAAACCATGATATGGACATTGTGACACAGGTCACTGATGGGTATGCGGATGACAACCCTGCACATCTGCAACCATATTGCTGCAGCCTGGCAACTATGGCCAGACATGGCAAACATGTCAGTATACCATGTCCCACATGACATCTGTGTACCACACACACACACACACACACACACACACACACACACGAAGAGCTAGTATGGCATTTATGTCTAACACCAGCAATGGGAATGTACTGTGTCTGTGGCCTGATGTGGTTACTGTACAGGTGACTGCTGTCATGTTGCAACACCCTCAAGATGTTCAACACATCTTATGTGGTGGATTGATGTTACGCCTACACAAGATGTGCACAGGTCTTTAGGATGTCTAGTGTTCCACATCTACATTATGACCATTATACAAAGGCCATGACTGAACCATGTGTAGCCATTGTGCGACAGGGTGTACACATATGCACAACACGTCTACTGTGTGTGTTGCTCCATGTCTCTGGCCATCCTCCATGGCCATGTGTGTACATGTGTTGTCCAAATTATTATGATGGGCATCTATTTCACATGTCTGTGTTGTCCCATATGACATATATGCTCCACTGACAACAGGGGTATGCAAATAAAGGGTGGTATGTGGGATATGTTTTCAGGTTAGGTAGGCAGTGTAGCAGCCAGGCCAATAGATGTCATGGACCTGTTAAGATAGCACATCACATTGTGTGACATTCATAGCAGGGCTATGATCCACACCGGTGAAACCTGTGTGCTGGCCATATTCCAGCCCACTTTGCAGTACTGTTTGTATTCATCACATGTATAGATCAAATCTGTTGTACGTCCCGAAAGTGAACAGCACCTCCACCATTGTATGCACAGCTGTCAACACATCTGGCAATAAAGTTTGTGAGGATTCATATCAGTGAGATGATTCACATAGTTTGCAAGTGTTGCACATGGGTAGTCATTGTAATTCATTGCAGGTCCAACCTGTATATTGTGACAGGACCATACATTATGTGTACATGTTGTGAATGGCCACATGGCAGATAGATTTGTGCATTATGGTTCCTGATAAATAATAACACTCTCACCTGCAATGGGCTGCTGTCACAGTGGAATGCCAGAGGTACCTAAATAGGAGTAACACAGCAGTATGAGCATAATCCACCCCTGTATAAAGGCTACAGGGAGCAATGTGCATAGCATATACACCAGTACATTAGACTATACTATGGTGTATGCACATGTGTGCATACACAGAGTAGCATACTATAGTATGTGGCATGTGTGTATACATGCCTTGCATATGATGTTACATTACATATTGTGCAGTGACACATGCAACTATATGGAATATAGTTGTTATAGGTGCAGTACTGACTTACCAGGCAACTCCAGGCTCAGTGGTTGAGAGACACCCACCTCCACAATATCGGCTAAGGCTTGTGGATGTGGTTCTCCAGGTGTCCCCAGGTTGGCCAGTAGCTCCTCTGTATGTATGAGTGGGGGCTGGGTTGGTGGTCCACCACCTGTTGCACCTTGTTCCGTGATGATTGCATTTGCACGCTATTTCGCCTGTCTAATGAGGTCTGTACAGTGTCTGCGCACCTGCTGGTATGTGAGGCTGTGGACATCCACATCATTAATCCTCCTGCAAAGTTCCATCCACAGGGCATCCCGCTGCTGTGCATCCTGTGGCACATGGCTGAACAGGATATCGTGATTGTTGAGTAGGTATGGGATGAGGGCCTCATCCTCCAAGTGTGTAAAAGGGGGAAGCCTTGCACGCGGCATACCTGGAAGACATAATGATGGAGCAGATCACAGTAACTCACAGAGACATACAGAGATACAGCTAAACATACATGTGTATCGCATTAAGTCTGTTTAAATAGTTGTATTTGCAAACCTACATGACACTGACTTGTTTGTGTCACACACATGTGACACTCAATGTTGAGTAGATATTATCACCATATATGTATGTGTGTCACCTGATTACATTGCTCATACTTCATGTGGTTGCTGTCTTGATGTGGGCATGTCTGTTTGCCTGTACTGGTGTTCCTACCTATCAGCACATGGCTGGATGTGTCCACATTAATGCAGTCGACCTTGATGCAGTGTATATGTCACATATAAAGACTTACACTGCCTTAACAGACATGACCTGTGACCCTGAAGACATACTCACATAAGGTTTTATATGTATGTGTTCTGCCATATACATCTACACGGCACTGTACAGTGATTCAACATCCTGCCATGTATCACCTGTGTTGCACATGTGATACACATGGGACACTGGCTAGCCAGATGGTATTTGCAGGGATGGATATCAACTATAGCATGTACAGTCAAAGTCAACTAGTGGGTTATATGCCATGGGCCATGTATGAATCTAGGATGAAAGGTTACCTGGCAGTAGCCGACAGGCGGGTCTGTGGGGCCAGGTGGAGCAGTGCCACATTACTGATCCACAGGGTTAATAATACATATACCATGCATTACCATGCGGTCATCATACCATGTCTGAGAGGGGAGCGATGTGCAGCTTTGATGGACAGGAATGCATAGTATGGCAGGACTATGTCAAGTGTATGGGACAAGGATCTGTCCAGCATGTGGTAGGTGGATGTCCATGAAGTATGTGTTCGAGATCAGGATGAGTATGTGTAGCATGTCCAACATCACTGGGTTGGACATGGATTTATTCAGGGTATGCATCATGCTACATAGTGGAGATGGGGAATGGGAAGGCTGGTGTAGGCCATCTGCACATGGCCAATACCCCTTAAAGGAAATATGTGATCTGATATGGGTCACTTGAGTGTTCTGTATGGCTGGACAATGATCTCTATATTCATGAATGGCACCCTATCATTATTAGGGTTGCCACATATGACTATCTGACAGGTGTGGTGACGTAGCTATCACAGGAAAGACAACTGCCCAGCTGCATCCCTCACACACAAGTGTCCATTATGTTGACCTCTGCCTAGGTGGTAGTTCATGGATACAGGGTTATTAACATAGGGGTGACAATGCGAGTCAGCTATTGCTCCTAGGTCATAGTCATTCACATACTTCAATAGGCAGATGCCTTCTGTTTGTCTGTGAGGTATGCACTACAATGAAGGGGAATAAAATTCATTAACTCTGACATACTGTAGCTGCCACTGGTGTGATAATCACGTATTATTCAGACACTTTCTGTAGTGTTGGTTCTGCCAGCAGTCCTGTTGCCAAACACTCCTGTGACATAGGAATGTACATCTAGTATACTGAGTGTAGGTGGTACACAGTATGGGTGATGATGTCCTATGACCTGGCAAGGTTATGATATGCAGTGTGACATCAACCATACTGTCATCTACATCTGTACTGCTGACATCACTTAAGTGATGAAGGTTCATGGCCTTCCAGACCAGACTCAGCAGGGTAGTAGTAAAGTACTTCCCATTATCAGTAGTGTCTCCCCCTTTGTGGGTTGTGATACCTGTTGGTGTGCACCATTCAGTGTATACACAACCTGACATGGAGCTATGTTTTACATGATGTGTACGTGGAGAGCATCTTGTTTTGCCATATGTGTATGCTACAACCTGTGATGGGGCAGGTCCCATGCATACTGAGTGCAGCTTGTACCTGCATAGTTGTGGGTACAGGGGCCCTGTGGTGTACATGGATATATGCTTGTGTACCTGTTGGGGGGAGGGGGCCGTGTGTTTATATTATCCAAGACCCTATCTGGATTGCTTATTCATGCTAAGCACTTGTTCAGGACTTGTAAACCCTATGTAAACTAATATTTACTATAGCACTCAATCTTCCTCATTACCTACAGGTAAGGGTGAACAGGTTTTGTACATACTTTTCTCACTTGCGTAGAGTAATGTAGCTCTTGTACTCACTTTTCTCACTTATCTAGGTGAATGTAGTTCTATATTCAGGCATGTCCAAGAGTCAACTGCCAGTGTTCTCACCTGTCTATCTGATGAATCTGGACATCTTGAGGCAATGTACTCATTGCCTCATGTACACAGACAAGCCTCTCTGCCTACCACCCAACACTACAACCTGTGAAAGATGCACTCATCTAGCCAAACTGGAGGTAAAGGTCTCTCCAACCAAGCCTGACCCTGAGTGCCATGTGGAGAAGGTACACAATTGCACAACACCACACTCATCACATAAGTCTCACTGAATCTACCCCACCATTAACTGGGAAAACTACTAGTGTACCAACACATTAGCTCAACGGTTTCTGGAATTCATAAACACCAATGCCTTGACTCAACATATCCACACACCCACCAGGGGTAACAATATCCTAGACCTAGTCATTACCAACATGAGTGAATGGTGCTCCACACGTGAAGCCAACTCCTCGTTGGTCCGATCAGACCATGTGCTGAACACCGTTGATATCCACATCCCACTACTACCCCCCATTAAGGGAACCACAGTATAATATGTCTACAAGGCCAACTACATGCTTCTTAAGACAGATGTGGTGGACGTCATGACACCCATGCAGATGGACAGTACTGTTACAACTGCTGAATCCTACACAAATGCACTCTATAAGCACTTACAGGAGTGCATGGCTTGTGCTATCCCAAACAGAACCAGGACACTATACTCCTAATTAACTAAACAAATCTGGTGGTCCCCTGCCATAAACATATTGTACTACAGGAGGAAGACACTGTTGCAAACGAGAGTACAATACCATACATGGAGGAGATCCCTGGCCAGCCTCAGTAAGAAGGTGAGATCCCTTATAAGATCCTCCAAAGCTAGCTGCGAAAACTATAACGCAACTAATACCAACAACAACCACCAAGCATTCTATAGCTATGTCACATATCTCAATGTCAACAACGAGATCTGCTCTGAGTTACAGCACAAAGGCATGAACATTACAGAAACAATTAATATTGGCAACATATCAATTGAGTCAGATCCCTCTCAAAGCTGCACACTCTAAAGGCAATATCACAGCATCCATGGGACTGGACAACATCCTAGGCTGCATTTTACATGAACTTCAGATCGTACTGTCTCCCCACCTATGCACCATGTTCAATAATAGCCTCACATTGGGCATAGTGCCTCCTGAATGGCGCACAGCAACAGTTATCCCACTCCACAAAGGTGGCGCCACAATGGACCACGGGACCTATTTCCCTATAGGCCTGACTAGCCTGGTCTGCAAGACTATAGTGCACATCATGGATCACTGTCACAGAGACATTGGGTACCTCCCAACCTTTGACCCCTCCCTGTTTGGCAATGTTAAGGCCGGACCATGCCTCCTAAACCTGGTGGACTTCTTAGAGACAGTTTCCAAGGCATTAGATGAGGGTAGGGAGGTTCACACAGCCTATTTAGATCTCTCATAGGCTTTCAACACCATTCCTCCTTCTGGTATTATCAACATACCCATCCGCCTGAACATTAACCCCTACATCATGTGATGGTTTGCAAAGTGGCTCATGGACAGCACCCACACAGTGGGAGTTGCATACCCTAGGTCTGACTGTATACCAGTTACAACTGGCTTCCCCCAGATCTCAGTCCTAGGACCCCTCATGTTCGGTATATACGTCTCTGACATACAGACAAGCACAGGAGGGCTTTGGCTGAAAAGGTTTGCAGACGACTGCAAACTAGGGGACATAATTGTTTCCCCAGCTGTTACAGACACCCTCTGGAAGGGTCACACTGAGACGGATACCTGGTGTTAATATCATGGCATCAAGCTGAATGCCTAAAAGTGCATAGTCATCCCCTTTGGATATAACTAATTACCCGTGGACTACCTCATAGGTTCTAGTCCCCTACATACAGAAAAGGTAATATGGGATCCGGGAACCCCAGTAGATAGCAATCTCTTCTTCGATACCCATAATGACAAGGTGGTTAGAATATTCTTCTACATGGCCCCCCTAATCTCTAATGGGTTTGCATACAGATTAGAGGGGCCATTGTGACTCTACACATGTCATATTAGACCCATTAAAGGATACAACACCCCATTTGGGATGTACCTTACAAGACAACTGCAACAGCTTGGAAGACCACATCAGTACCACACCAAGAGGATTACTGACCTCAAACAGATGACCTATGCAGCCCAACCTACGAAACTCCAGCTGTACTCAGTTGCATACCACATACTCACAGGTGATCTCTGCTTGACATACAAGGCCCATGTCCAACCCTGTATTGCTGGATATGCTGCACCTAAACAGAAGTCCCTGAGAGCCACATGCTCTAGGGATATACACCTAACCACAATGATGAGTAGGACATGCTGGACAGATAGATTCCTGACCCGGACACTCCCTATGCTTTGGAACATGATTCCAATGTACATCAGGCAGGGCCCCTCACAAGCACTCTTCAAGGGAAACCTTGACGTGTGGATGGGAGACAGACATGTACCCTGGGGATCACTGCAGTGGCTCTGCTGGACAGAGGCACAGGGAACTATTGGCTCTGCCATTCAGAGGCACAGGAAACCAACCTATGGGGGTGGCGAAAGCCAACACGTGCTAGCTAGGCTTACAGATACCCTTGGTAAGACAGCCTAGTACCTACCTTTGCACATATTACATGTTTTATGTGCATGGATAGTTAAATAGCTCTTCCATTTTACTTTGCTATCATGCTGATAAAGTGTCGGCTCACTAAAAGACATATGTATCCTGTTATTGTGTATTGTAAATGCCAATTTACATAACTAATGTTTGCCTAACATTACAGTAATGCTATGTAGCTTGTAATACATACCTGCTTACAATACTGTACATTACACAGTTATTGGCACACTATCCCACAATGCAAATCATACTTGCACAGTGGCCCAACCTTCCACATGTTATTCTCTATAATACACCCATACATATGGCTACAGTTACAATATATCAACATATACTATCCCCTGTTATAGCACATACTTGTTGGACCAGACCTGCCACTGACATCGGCTGGTGGGGTGTATTTCTGTTCAAAGCCCTTATATAGCATCCCTTGTGGTGTATGCGGTGTTTGCCTTGTGACCTACAGCAGTACACACAAATACTACAAGCATTAATATGCTCAGCAATAAATCACTACAAGATAACTGTTTCCACTATATGGATTGCGTGCACTTTAAATACTACAGAATAGTACTACATATACAGACATACTGTCTGTTCTACATACCTTATTAGTAACCTGAGGTGTCGTTAACTGTTGATTCAATCCTTTTCGGTTTGTGTTTCAATGTTCTTTATAATGTTCCGCTGGTATATACGGATGGTTTGAATGTGTAATAACACATCCTTTTCTAGTTACATATCGGTAACATGTGGTATCCTGTCCACCAATTGCTGTTCCAAAGTAGTTAATTGGATGCACATCAGCTGTGCAGCTACTCCATTAGCCGATACCATGGCAACAGTGGTGTATAAGTGAGTACTCCTTTTGGGCGTTGTCCGTTTGCCTTACTTTCGAGGGAGATGGCATAGATGTGTTATTGCGATATATTTCAACAGCTATATGGAGACAAACAGAGATATATTAGCTTCATGACACCAATGGACTGTGTGTAATGGCTAGACGATTTAGTTCTACATGTGAGTACAGCTGTTATATTTCGAAACAGTGCTACTTATGCAGGGTTTGTTTGTACCTGATACTTCTGCAGATGTTTAAGTCTGGCAAGGATGTTTGGCCAGCTCAAGGCCATATGGCTATGCATGAACTGTTATGTGGTGTACAGTGTGCTCACCAGACATCCTTGATTTGGTGTACAAGTGTAGCATACTGTGCTGTTACTCACTAATTGCTGACATATCCCGGTGTACGCACAACCCTCTGTAACGGGATTAGTGCAAACAAACCCTATTACATCAGCAGCTGTTCCATTGTATAACAGCAGCTATTTCACATAGGGCCATATTAGTGTGTCTCTGACAAGGTATGTTAAGGCTTCTGCAGATGTCGTACAGTGTGTGAATGATTTGTGATGTTATTACAGTTTGTACTGTAATATGTTTGGGTGTGGGGGTGATGTTGGTGGGTGTGCTTAACAGATGCAGGTGTGTAGGAACTGCTTTTATACATAATCGCTATGTGTGTGAGGGTTCCTTCCCTATTTGAACACCTATCCTTTTGTGGACTAATACAATGGTAATTACAGGCTGATTCATTACGGCACTGTTATGTGGTTCCTGTGCAGCATGCATGTGATAGTCCTTGAATCCCTTCAGTAATACATCTGAATGTAATAACATGTTGCTACATGACAGCTGTGTATATCTGCCATAGGTATTTGCAGTCATCATAGTCATCAAAACTACAACATCTCATACTGATACCACAAAAATAACAGATTAAACTATAACATTTCCACGTTTCATGATACACTATTCCATATTATACATTTACGATGTTACGAAATTCGATGTTATGACTTTTAGATGTTTTGGGTTTTAATGTTGTGATCTCGATGTTTTGAATTTAGATGTTGAGTTTTAGATCTTATATATATATATATATATATATATATATATATATATATATATATATAATATATATATATATATATATATATATATATATATATATATATATATCTACAGACTTTGAGCACAGTTTGACCAAGTTAAACTAATAAGTCAAAATAAATTGCAAAATGTAAAACAGACTGAAACAATATTAGAATGAACAAAAGCTCAGAATAAACTACTGAAGCATAGTGTGGCTTGATAAGCCATCATGCACCTGCCTCCAACCAGTTTAGGCAATATATCCTTCATTCCAAGAATATGAGTGGGTGGGCACAGTTTCACTCTCATGTGTCAGACAGTATCATGTACAGATAGTTCTCTGCAAGTATGACAACTACAAGGTCCCAAAATCATCAGTACAAAAATCAAACTTCGACCAGCAGACAGTGGCAGCAACCTATTTATTATTAATGTGTAAACACATGTATCAAATATCTAATATATAGGAGAAAGCTAAACAGACCAGTTTCAGCTGATAAATCACATAGCCTTCATCAGTGTAATGAAATATAATAAGCTCATTCCTTATATACTCTAAAACCTCCAATTAGGTGACTAATTAGAGATGCCCATTTAGTCCAGGTGCAAATAGACCACCTAATTTGATTAAAGTAGGGGGGGTGGGGGGCGCAGGGGCGCTTGCCCCCTTGCATAGCAGTAGGTTTAATTATTTTTTTTTTAAACATACTTTAGCGAAAGCGCTTTTTCGGTGAAAGAGCTTTCGTTAAAGTGTGTATAGTATTATGGATTTGGACTTTTGATCTATAAATACAAACTTTGAGATCACACTACAATGAAGAAAAAGGTAAATTTCCCAATCTCCACTGTAATGCTATATCCAAGCAGAACGTCAACCTCACAACAGTAAATACACACTAGTATTTGCTGTTGTGGAGTTGAACATATTTGGTTCGGCATTATGTGAACTTAAAAACAGCCTTTCAACCATCCAAGTTTGAGTGACTGCCATCCAAAATTTTGATAACAAACCTATATACATATTATACACACACATTATATATATATATATATATATATATATATATATATATATATATATATAAAACTCACTGCAGAAGCTAATATGCATTAAAGAAAGCAGACGTCATAGCTTTCAGTATGTGCACGTCTGCAATGACAAGTAAAGTATGAGTGACCTGACCACTAACATGGATGCAAGCCATCATCTCTGCCACAGGTTTGGAAATGGAACAACACTCTAGAATGCTCATCTGGCAAGATGGGATGAAGCAACTATTGGCCATTCCTCCTATTTCAGGGAGAGGGTGTTGGTTTTACCACTGCCTGTGCAGCCTCTGGCAAACAGCAAGTACCACACAGGCCCAAAATTGAAGCAAGAGGATGTGACAAGATGTCCAGCATATGTTGTGCGGCTTCACATGTTATATGCACTGAGAACATTGCATATCTCTTCCTCTGTGAAGGGTGTTGGTTGACCCAGCACAGTATGGTGGCTCCAAATCCCTTTTACAGCTTTTGTACCTCATTCCTTATTCCATGGTCATTATATTGAGCATCCACACGATTCTTCTGTCTGACAAGTCAGTAGGCTTGCCCAAAGAAGAAATAGACCTGGTATGTATGCATGTATGTAAATGTGTGTGTATGACTGTATGGATAAATGGATGCATAATGCATGCATGTATGTATTTATTTTCTTATTAGTTATGTTCCTGTTTATTTACTAGGTAAGTGAACTGGTCAACAGACCCTCGGCTACAAGCTGACCTTAAGGAGAAAGCAGTTTACAAACTTAAATCAGCTACAATGTAAACTTGAACATGCAGACATTGAGATTAAATAGTAAACAACAGAATGAAAATTAGTTTGCAACTAGACTAGACTGAATGCTGTAATTAAATCAGAAAAGGTGCTTCAACAAAGTATTAGTTTAAGGGTGTGCACACTTATGCAACCAGTTTATTGTACATTTTTTATTTTTTTTATATTTTTTCCCCTAACAGATTTGTTTTTCAATTGAATTGTACAGGTTATAGGTCACATTAAAGGAGGGAAAAGTTTTGAAATGATTTATTGTGGTCTCATTTTTTTTATATTACAAAAACCAGGGGCCGGATTCATGAAACCTCCGTGTAAGAGTTAATATGTCTTACACAGAGGCTGCAGTCTAACGGTATGATGTCAGCATGCCATGCATATTCATGAGGGCATGCTGAATCATACCATAGGCTAACACGGTCCATGTAGGAAAGTAGGGGGCGTGTCCGAATGCCGAGTTCTGCAAAGGGACACGCCCCCAGAAGAGTCAGAGTCCTGAACGTAAACACCCACGAGCGAGTCCGCGGAAATGTCAAGGAACACAACACCACATGCCCTCACAGACTATAAACCCAACTGTAATGTAAAACGTAAAAATAGCAGTTTAATTTTTTTTTTTATAATTTCCAAAATGTTTGCCCGTAGTTGCGCTCATTTGCGTGGGTATGCCCTCCGCTCAGCCACAGTTAGCAGACATTGAAAAGCATATAAGATCTAAACATGCAAATTAAGCCAAGTAGCAATAGTGTAGCAGTAGAGACGTTGGCCAAAGAGGAGGTAGTCACGTTTCGAGCCCCCACAACATCATTTTCCATTTTTATTTAAATAAGCATGAAACAATCCCCTGACACACACATATATATATATATATATATAAAACTATAATTTAAGTAAAATGTAATGAAATGAGCCATGTATTTTTGAAGAAATCCGACATAATAAAAAATAAAAAATGGATCATAATTGCTCATAGCTTAGCAAGGCTTTAGCAAGCTGAATATGGCTGCCCGTAGGTGAGCAGCGCTTTAACAAGCTTAATATGAGTGCCTATAGGTGAGCAGTGCTTTAACACTCTTAATATGAGTGCCCGCAGGTGAGCAGCGGTTTAGCAGGATTAATATGAGTGCCCGGAGTTGAGCAGCACTTTAACATGCTTAAAATGAGTGCCCGTAGTTCAGCAGCATTTCACCCAGCATAATATGAGTGCTCATAGCTAAATAACGCGTTACCCAGCGTAAGCCGTTTGCGCGAAGCTGCACAACATGCCAACCAGCTTACCTTCGTGCAAAATTGGGCAAGCTGGTATCAAAGCTGCCTTTATACAGACACACCTCCTAGCCTGTCTAGACAGTAGTAAAATTAAAAAAGCAATGCCCACGGTCAAACCTGGGATACTGTGCACCATAGTCAAAGTACTGAACCACTAAGCCATGACAGTTGTACTGAGAAATGCAGTATTAGCATATATATAGGAATTCAAATAGAAGCATGACAAAGCAGGTTTTTTTAAGCTGATAAATATCCAAAACGGCCAATTACAGATAAGTGTGGGAAAACTGGCATATATAAGCCCCATAGGTGGGAATACACAGCATAACTGATTGTGGTACCCATTTGCAGTCAGGATGGCAGGTGCAGGAGAGGGAAGTCACTTTAGAGCACAAAGGTGGGGTGTTGAGGAGTCAAAATATATGGTTTGGCTCCTAGTCCATGATCATGAAGCACAACTCATGCAGGGCCAGGTTCACTGGGGTGCGTACAAGGCAGAGGCATGATCTCACCAGTGCCACAGGCATTCCGAGGACTAGTGAACAGGTCCGTCACCACCATGCGGACCTAAAGCGACGGAAGGAGGACCAACTGAACCGTTGGATCCAGGAGGCCTGCCAAATGCCCAACGCCCCACTACTGAGTAAGTATCCAAGTAATTAAGTATGTAAGAAATGCTATCCTAGCCTACAGTATGGAGACATATGTTCCAATATTACTTCCTTTATATTACAGCTGCAGGTGTTCATTCCGCGAATCAGCAAGCCTATGCTGATAGGCTGCTGAGGTTGCGCCGCCAGGCAGGTTAGTAATTATTTAGCTGGTATTGTCATAGAATATAAGTGAGACAGATTATAAAAGAGTTCAGTGTTGTAACCCACTAATAAAGGTCAAATAAGCCTAGAAGAAAGATTTTGCTAGTATTGTAAGATTAGATAAGTGATGCAGCCTGGAAAATAGTGTAATGCAATCCAGTAATAAAGATTAAACAAGTCTCAAATAGAGATTCCACCTGTATTGTAATATCAGATAACTGCTGCAGCCAGAAAATGAGTGGTAATCAATCAACAAAGGATAGACAAGTGTCAAATACATCCTTGTAAATTCTGCCATATGAAATAAGTGAGTCAGCTGGAAAGGGTTGTTGTAAACCAGTAATAAATGTTAATAAATCCTAGAATTAAGTACCAGTCTGAAATTTAAATATAAAATAATTGAGAGAGTGTGAGAAAGACAGTTTGAAGCTACCAAGAAAGTTGTAATAAGTCTGGAATAAAGGTATACTGCAGTCACTACATTATGAAATGAATGAGACAGCCACAACCAAAGAGTGTAATGTGTTAAATAAAATACAGAACATGGACTGTGTCCGTCCCACAAATTGAATATGTTGCTGTACCCTTGCATTATGGAAATAGTATGGTTGTATGAAATGCTGAACATCTACAGTTGTCTAGACCCATATAAATCAAATGTAGCAGGATGCTGCACCTGAACACAGTAGATATGAACATATATGAATAAAAATGGAATGTATATTAATGTAGCAGTAACATCACCAACATTCCTAAGGTTACATACAGGAAAATGTACTAATACATGTAGGGGATATATATCTGCATCTACTAGGAATGTACAGTATATGTATAGGTAGTTTTAGTTGTTAATGTAAAATGTCTCCACCTTACCCTATTTTTACAAATGATGTCATTCCACACCAAAACGGGTATGTGTATTCACAATTAATTTCCATGGACATTTGTCCTGTTGGTTCATACATATCTGCATGTACATTGATAAATGTGCCCCGTTCACATATCCAAACCTGATGGCCTGTTGCCACCAATGAACCCTGCATGCTGTTGGAATGTGCACTGTTGTTCTAAATATGCATGTGTTATGCTTGCTGCTCAATGTTCGGAATTCATGGGTGTTTGGTTAATAGGAATACTAATGCATGCTGTTACAACTAATTTTGAATGGTGATGTTTGTTACTAACTCAAAATGCCATAAAATACTGCTAAACATAGGACAACAGGGAAGGCGGGTTCCAGCGGACCCACCTCTCCCACCTCAGCTGACGAGTGCACCTGGCACCAGTGCCCAGGCTGGGACCTCCTCCTCTGGTTGCCCTGTGCCACCTTCAGGTGGAAGCACTGCAGAGTATGGGGCTCGTCTCCCCTCTGCAAGCGTGGCCGGAGGAGAGCCTCAACTCACCCTCCATAGGGTCCGGTCTGTGGTCGGTAGTGAGATCAGGCATTCTGTGACTGATCCCCTATGCCAGCTTGAGGCGAGGGTGGCACAACTCACGGGTGTGCCTGCCCATCCTATCCAGCCCCCAGCACAGCCCCGGCCTGGGCTGTGAAGGCGCAGTGGTAACTGCCTATTGGTGGGGATTTCAGTTCCACTGTTGCCATCTGTGGGTTCATGGGCTTGCGATATCCAAACATCCGTCCCCGTCATTTGTTTACCCTCCACATAAGTCATACTCTGCCCCTGTATGCGTCTTGTTTGTCTTGTCTGTTAACCTTCCCAACCTACCTTCCCAAATATGCCTACTTCCTGTACCTCATATTCCACTCTCATCTGAAAAAAAAATAAAAAAAGGGCACTCTGTTCCCACAAAAAAATTAACGCCCCATACATAGCTGCCCAATTCACACACATGTCCACTGGACATGTAAACTGATAATTCTAATTGGCAGTACAACATATTTTGTTGTCCTCACCCCTCTCTCAGGGGTGGAAGGTTTCAAATTTCACACCAAATTTCACACATATGCACAGCTGTTGCTGATAAAGAAATGGGCAGCTATGGGCCTTCCCTACATCCTTCCTGCACATCCTGAGCTTGTTTTCCTACTGTCCTACCCTCTTTGTGCCCCCTTTTTCACCACTTTTCTATCTCCCCATTTTCTTTTCTTTAAAAGAAATTAGCGTGGGTGTTAGCGGGAGTAAGCACTTTTAAGCAGTGGTCAGCAGGTGTGCGCTTAGCTAAGCGAGTGTGTGCATGTGTAAGCACTGCGCAAACCAGCACAAACCCGCTTACAACTGCTTAAAAGTGCCTTAGTCGGAATGTATGAAAAGGCCTGTAGTCTGCTCATCAGCAAAATAAAATACCCCTGTCAGTCTCGAAACCCGGACCTTGGAAACACTAGTCTGCATAAATTACCACTGAGCCACGACAGATATACAAGAACTTGGCACTGAAAGAAATATATCATGAAATACAAGGAGTGAATGTAAAGGGAATATAGGAAGGCCATTACACAAAGCTTGTTCCCTGAATCGTTACTGGCAATTCTTGTGGAATTGCATTACATTAGTGTGATAAGAGAAACAGCCATGCTAGGAGGTAATAATGTTTCAGTAGCACCTTACAAACCCCACACAGTATCAGAGCAGGATAAACACCGCCATATTTGAATAGGTATGAGGCCAGACATCCCAACTGTGACTGATTTACAGGGATGTCCCTGATTTGCAAAAAAATGTTACCTGTGCCCCACTCACTCCCTGTGAAATGTACTAACAGTAGGCAGAAAGGTGGGGTATCCCACATAATGGTGACTGTCAAAAAGTTAAAGTAGACACTACTTGCATGTCAGAAATGGTGTAGTAATACATATGCTCAAAATACCCCACAGTCACAACTGCAGAATATCTGAAATATATCACAGGTGTATCCCACTGATATGTACCTTTCCCTGAGGCTGGTCAAATATATAACTGAGAGTATCTGAAGCCTGCAAGTGTCAGAAATACACAGGCATATCAGCCTGTCTGCTGTTACACACTCTGCGAATAGCTGTAGAATTACTCCCACAAGCACACCCTCATGTAGGAGTAAAACACAGAAATATCAAAGGATGTAGCCATCTAACAAACTAATGACAGTATAGCAGTTTACAAGCACTGAATGTGCCTGATATTCATAATTGTTAGTACAAAATACAATGCCCTAGTACTGCTCAGCAGCAAAATAAAATACCCTTGTAAGTGTCAAACCCCAGACCTTGGGCTCACCAGACTGCATGCAGTACCACCAAGCCACAGCAAACATATAAGAACTTACTGCTGAAAGAAATATATCATGCATTACAAGGAGTGAATGTAAATGGAAAATAGGAAAGCCATAGCAACACATTCCAGTAAAGACAAATATCAGGCCTTCAAGGAGTGACTGTAAAGGGAAAATAGTGAAGCCATAGCAACACATTGCAAGAACTACTGTTGTATACCAGTTAATCCACAACTGCCACAGGAAAGTACATACTCCCATGTAAACAGTGTTAGCATTAGCAGGTGTGAGTTAACATACATACTGAGAAGAGTGAAATGGAAAAAGCAACAGTCAGGTTTCAGTACAACATGCATTTCAGTGGCTACAACACAGCCTTAGATATCAGAGACATACCAACCTTCTGACTGACACAACAGTGTCCACAGCAAACCAGCATGGTCCCCACCTTGCAAAACTGAAAGACCTACGCCTACCTAACCTAACATTTTATAGCAGTGTCCTGAAATCACAGTGAGAACTGCAATTACCACACAGCAGGCTGCATGCAATTAGTAAATGCTGGCCACCAATTGGTGCAGAGGCCATCACATGCACATGTGCAGATACCTACAAAAGCAGCCTGTACTGCCAGTCCACACATGCAATAATATCATTGCAGCAACTGGAGGGAGAGAGAGAGAGACAGACAGACAGACAGACCAAAATAAAACAAAAAAAAAAGAAAAACCAAGCCAGACAGCCATCCAGACAGCCAGCCAGCCATCCAGGCAGCCATCCAGCCAGCAATCCAGGCATCCAGGCAGCCAGCCATCCAGAAACCCAGGCAGCCAGCCAGCCACCCAGGCAGCCAGCCAGCCAGCCAGCCATCCAGGCAGCCAGCCAGCCAGCCATCCAGGCAGCCAGCCAGCCATCCAGGCAGCCATCCAGCCAGCCATCCAGGCAACCAGCCATCCAGCCACCCAGGCAGCCAGCCAGCCATCCAGGCAGCCAGCCAGCCAGCCATCCAGACAGCCATCCAGCCAGCCAGCCATCCAGGCATCCAGGCAGCCATCCAGCCAGCCATCCAGGCATCCAGGCAGCCAGCCATCCAGCCACCCAGGCAGCCAGCCAGCCATCCAGGCAGCCAGCCAACCATCCAGGCAGCCAGCCAGCCATCCAGGCAGTCAGCCAGCTATCCAGCCATCCATCCAGCCAGCCAGCCAGCCATCCAGGCAGCCACCCAGCCATCCAGGCAGCCAGCGAGCCAGCCATCCAGGCAGCCAGCCAGCCATCCAGCCATCCAGCCAGCCAGCCAGCCAGCAAGCTAGCAAACCAGCAATCCAAAAAAAAGCTGTCAGAGACAAAGGTAATGTAAACTACATAATCTAATAATCTACATACTGTGAACCATCCATATGTGTTAGCAGTCTGTATCTATATGTATATGAAGATGTGCATAGGGCAAGCGACATACTGCAACTGTTAGTGAAGGCTGGACATACATATGTAGTTGAAGGTTGCTATGTGCACATATCAATGTAGGTTGTAGTGTGTGGCACTGAAAACAGCATGCAGTGCAGGTATAGGTCATGTGGTGGTGAACTTCTGTGGGACTGAGCCAGTGAGGCCTGCTACAGCTATATGGCTTGAGGACAGCATAATGCATTATGCACAACAGTGTGCAATATCATTACAGAATGGTATGTCTCACAACTGTTGCAGAAGTGATAGTCCCACCATGAAAGGTGGGCAGTCCATGTACCTACATGTGCATGTATATGTACAGCAATTGATGTTAAGAAGTGTGTGTATATATATACATATATATATATATATATATATATATATATATATATATATATAGATACATCTATATATATATATCTATATATCTACATATATATATATATATATATATATATATATATATATATATATATATATATATATATATATAGATATATATATATACATAGACAGAGAGGTCTGTATAGACACATAGAGATATATGGATAGATAGATAATATGTATATACATATAGATATATTAGACAAATACATATATAGATATAAATTTAGATACATACATGTATACAGATAGATATGAATGTCTATAGATATGTATATATAGATATATATATATATAGTTATATATAGCGGTGTGTGTATATAGATATATATACATATATGTAGAAATGTATATATATTTACATATATATATATATATATATATATATATATATATATATATGTATATATTGATATGTATATATTGATATATATATTTATATGTGTGTATATATATATATATATATATATTATATATATATGTATATATTGATATATATATTTATATGTGTATATATATATATATATATATATATATATATATATATATATATATATATATATATATATATATATATATATATATATATATATATATAATAGAGAGAGAGGGGGGCATGGGGGCAGATGTACTGCAACAGGTGCCTGGTGACCAAGGCATGGACAGAACACCAGTGTTGATACTGCAGTAGCATACCCCATTCCAAAACATGTTACCCACTAACTACCACATAGGTGGTTGCCTGCCTACCACTGGAGGTGTCAGAAGGGAACATGGGACACAGGTGTACAATAGCCTCCCCGTTGATATCCACAGTGGTACACTAGTCTTGTAATCCCTGTACATGGTACGTGTCATCACAAAAGGTGTGTCAGCTAGGGAAATGTAAGTCAGTGTACCCCTGTACACCTCACAATGTCCTATGCAGTATGTACCTCCCATGAGAACTACAGCAAATGAAAAGGCCACAGACATACCTAACAAAGACAGATAATGGCCACAAACACATTCCCTATGCAGACTGACTCACAAAAACCACAGCTAGAGTGCCTTGCATACTGCCTACACAGAGGTACCAGTGCTGGACATACAGAGTTATATCACACCCATACCAGTTGGCCAACCACCATGGCAACACCTCACAATCCGTCTAGCCTACATGACCTAGGGCCCTAATCCCTGTCACCACACTAAACAGTACATGCTGGAGGTACATGTTTCTGTATACAAATATGCCATACCCTGGACTAAACCACCCAGCATTAACAAACAAGGCTCCTCATTAGTAGATGTCATACATACCCCTGATGAATGTCATGGAGATAGGTAATATGCCCTGTGAGTCACCTGTGTGTAACCGTTTCACAGGAGCAAGTAAAATCACAGTACATGTGTACCAAAGGGCAGGGTAGCATATGGCTAGGCTGCCCTAGGCCCAGGGCCAATAACATAGTACCTACCTATGACACAATGCACACACACACATGTACTCAGTGCAATACCTGCTATGTGACGTTGAATGAGTGTGACACTGATTGTGTGCAAGGTCTGTAAAGGTGTGCTAGCTTAGTGTGAGTTTGTGTCTGTCATGGTAGTTGGTGTCCTTGGTGTGAGGCCAGAGAAAGATGTGTCAGTTATTGGGATGCAAACATAGTAGATTGGCATATGTTGTGCCGTAGTTCCCTGTGTACGACTGCGGTGTCCCATCATAGGCAGAAGCAATACATGAATGCTTAGTAAGTGGTACTGCTGTTGAATCCAGCTCACATATGAACTGTTGTACTACCTGATGTTTTAGGCCTAAACACTACAGTATGGTGTATGTTCACATTCTGTGGTAACACTGTTTGGTGTGTTACCTGTAGTCTGCACATATTACATACCTCATGCATAGGTATCTGTAAGTAGGGGCACACAGTACTATAAGGTACACAGTTAATGCTCATCTGTGTCGTCATACATTTGTGTGTTGTATGTATGTGTAATGTGTGTGTAATTATGCCTGTACCATGGCCACGATCACATGTGTGTTACAGGGTATGTGTGTGTACCTGGCAGCATGTATACTCTGTGACAGCAGTATACTGGCTTTAATAACAACTGTGCACGTATGTCAGGTAGGGGTATGGCATCAAAGACTAGGGTGGATTACCATTGAAACTGTACATGTGTATTGCATTCATTGCATGGGATGACAGTATTCTTCATCCATTAGCTTGATACATACCCCAGTGTGAGGTTGTGCATTGCATCCGAAACAGTGTGCCGAGTGCTGGTGTATACTAGTTTGTTGTATGGAGTGTGCCAGGCACTGTCAGATAGTTGTGGGCTGAGTACTGATATGTGGTATTGAACATGTGTATCCCCTGATAGACAGACAGATGCTATATATGGCAGTGAAGTGATATCAGTACATTTGAATACTAAGTGGCCACATGACTTGCTCACATATTTTTCTTTTCCTTCCTTCCAGGGTGATGGTACATCAGAGAAACCCACCGTATACAGCAGCAGAGGATCAGGAGATCCTCCAGAGCCTGGTGCAGAATTACTCTGTGCTGATTTCCAGGACCAGCCAGAACCAGCATTGCAGTGATTTAATTAGACATGTCCGGCAGCGTGCATCTGATATCCACAGACAACAGCTTGCCACAGTTGGTGGGGTACCTATCCACCCCCCCCTCACCAGTGTGGAGGAGCACCTCCTAAGTGTTGTGGCTCCAGGCCAGCAACAAGAGCATCCACAAACATGTGTCATCATGGAGGTCGGAGCCACCCAGCATGTTGAAATGGAGTGTGCAGGTAACATCCCATACCTGTAGTTGACTGTTCTCTGTACTGGTAGTCTATGCGTGTGTGAGATGTGTACTGTTTGTGTAGCTGTTAACCTGCCCATTCTTCTGCAAGATTGATATTCTGAGCATAATCTGTACACCTGTGAAAGCCACCTGTTGTACTACTGTACTTTATCATACTCACAGTATCAAAGGCACAGTTGTGGCCACTGGCAATCACTCTCATATGTTTGCAGGTCCCTCTGGAGTGACAGCAAAGCAGCCAATCCATGCTGGTGAGTGTGTAATAACAATACTATTGCTAATGACATGTGCATGTCATATGGAGGTGTAGTGTGTGCACATGTAACACATCTACACATAATGCATGCTGTGCATGTTTGCTGTAAGACTATGCATATCCCATTATTCTCAGTAGCTGCCTCACTCACATGCAATACACAGAGCATGACACACATGTGTGGCAACACAGTACTGGACATTGTATAGGCACACCAGATACACATGTACACAACACACACATGTTTGGCATACACACTGCACCTTAGCCTGCTACACATGTCCAATTATGACATCTGCTGTATGGCCAGCCTTCAGCATCCCATTTATCTATGCAGCACACATAATATACCTGAGGGGTAGAGGCCTATCATGTCTTTGTGCAACAGTCTGGAACAAATAATACATTCATGTTAGGCAATGCTCACTATTGGCCACCTTACACACCCATGTAACAAGTGGCTGTGTAATTGTGGATGTAGTCATGTTACTGCACTTCAGGTACAGCATGCTAGCTGCCTGTCTGGCACACATTATTATTGTTGACTGACCACAAGAAGCATGTTGATCATGGCTCACGTTACTACACCACATCCAGTTCCACTGACCACAAAAATACACATAGCTGTTCTTGTGTAGCACCGTCATGTGTTGTGTGTGTGTGTGTGTGTGTGTGTGTGTGTGTGTGTGTGTGTGTGTGTGTGTGTGTGTGTGTGTGTGTGTGTGTGTGCAAATCTATGCACCCACAGCTTGTAACACTTGCACAACATTGTTATGTCCTTGTACACATTGTGTCCCAGGGTGGGGACAATCACTGAACAACTACACACAAGCATCAAGTACATGTATACTGTTATTAACAAGGGCTGTCTACACTTGCACTGCATGTTCCTGTGCAACACATAACCTGCATGCTGACATGTGTGCAGTGATGTTTTTCCTTGTGAAACGGTCACCCACCCTAAAACAGTATTGTGTATGTGTTGGATTGCAGGTGTGTCTGTGTTTGTATCTGCTGTACTGAGGAGTATGCCTGTGTGCTTGTGTGCCTGTGTGCATGTGTGCATGTGCGCCTGTGTGCCTGTGTGCATGTGTGCATGTGCACCTGTGTGCATGTGTGCATGTGTGCATGTGCGCCTGTGTGCATGTGTGCCTGTGTGCATGTGTGCATGTGTGCATATGTGCATGTGTGCCTGTGCCCATGTGCGCCTGTGTGCATGTGTGCATGTGTGCATGTGTGCATGTGCGCCTGTGTGCATGTGCGCCTGTGTGCATGTGCGCCTGTGTGCATGTGTGCATGTGCGCCTGTGTGCATGTGTGCCTGTGTGCATCTGCGCCTGTGTGCATGTGCGGCTGTGCACATGTGTGCACGTGTGCATGTGTGCCTGTGTGCTAATATCATGTACACATTTGTAAACTGTGTTTCCTATCTTCCTCTCACAGGTTCTGATGTTGCTCTGGTGGAGTGCAGCAAGGAGCCTGAAGCCACTGCTGGGGATAGTGCTAATGATGATACATGTGTAATGGCACAGGGAGGTGTGACAGGGTCTGTCGTTGGTCATCCAATTGACAGTACACTGCAGTCAACCCCATCAATGCGCACAGTCATCCTGCCGATACATCCATTGTCACCAATGTCCTTAGCTGAGGGACAGCATACAGTGGGCATTGACCAGGGTAGCGTGGTATCATTGGCACATGCATCCCCTCACAGCAGCCAATCGCCAGATTCCTGACATGGTACCACACAGGCAGATGTCCAGGGGTTCTCGTGGGAGCATCTGTGGTCATACTGCCCCTGTCAGACATGCCCACAGAGGTCTATCAACCTCAGCTATGTTCCGGGCTGTAATGCAGGCACAGGCACGTATGGAACGGTACACCAGACAGGGTCTGAGGGAGCTTAGAGCACATCGCACCGCTATGAATGACAGTATGCGTGACATTGCGTCTGCCATCCGTAACATCAGCGAGGTCATTGATAGACGTTGGGGGGACACATTATATCTGTTCCACAACTACATGTCCAGGAGCCAGGACAGTGCAGGACGGTTGAGGCATCGACATGGACATCTGCCAGCAGCATTATCAGCTGCCAGTCGTCGCGGACGACAACAAAACCACAGCCACTCGCATGGTGCCAGTACCAGCCCCAGCAATGCTGGGTCTGTGCTGTCATTAGACCATCCTAGAAGACCATGTGCACATGGCTCTGGACAGTCCCGGTAGGGACATGTGTCCAGTCAACAACCCACTGCTTCTGATGACAGTACCCAGTCTGGCTTAGTACCTGATACTGTCCATAGCACCCCTTCCAGGCACAGGTACCGTGTCCGTGGCCAGAGACAGTGACCTGTATGACCTGGCAGGTACAGTCTGTGGCTGTCCACAAACACCCGTATGTGGCAGCCACATGGTGGAACTGTGTGCATGCATACACACACACATAATGCTAACACCTAGGGCTAACACATACACACACACATTGCAGCAACGTTGCTCCATCTTGTACTGTTGTCCCTCACTAACACACACACACACATACATGTCGATTGGATGTGTCACTGGCAGACTCTGGCAAACCAAGTACACACCCTGTGCATATGATGAAACTGTGCCACCTCCTGCCATCTGTAACACTGATGCTGGAACAGGATAGCATGGTACTGATGCACAGGGTGACTACATAGCACTGTAGTAATATTATCATGTTGTTAACAGTACAGTGTAATGATATTGTTGTGGGTATATTTGAGCATGCATGATGCATTAACTATGTTTGTCATTGCAGTTTTGTATACACCAGTGTTAATTCCCAAAGTGTACTGTCTGCACATGTGCCACATGGCTGTTGTGTGTACCTGTACCTGCATGTGTTGGGGTGTGGACAGTACATGTGTGATGTTTGCATCACCAATTTGCAGGTGTACATTTGTGAACATGGTCAGCATGGAACATTTTCTCTAGTGCTACTGTCTGTAGGCTATTATTTCTAGCTGAAGCCTCTCTTCAACTTTACTAGATTGTGTTAATAGTCTGCTGAGTGGGGGCTGGTTCTTTTGTGTTCTTGTAAAAAAAAAAGTTGTTCTTCTGGTATTTAAGCCCTAACTTTGATAGGGTTTCTGTCTATACACACTGAGCAGAGTGGATAAGAGTTGTTCACCGCAGCTGTTAGCTGAGATATATAAGTATCCTGTTTTTTTCGATTTATACAGATTATTGTTTTTAACAGTTAATATATATCACTTTTATTGTCTGCTTTTTAGTCTTCGAGTGTATTTTATTGCTATTAACTAATCTGCACAAGTAACTGATTTGTCTGCAGTCAAAAGCATTCTGTATCTTTACAAATCTTTATCTGTTTGTGCTTTCTCTAGTGCTACTGTCTGTAGGCTATTGTCCCCACCCTCCCTCCCAGTTGGTGTCTTGCTCTTATACTTGGTGGCTTTGCAGTTGCCCGCCCCTACTGTAAATCTGATCTGTGACACTCCTCCCAGTCTAGTGTCATTAGCTCATTGCCTTAATATTGCTACAACTCAAGTGCTCTAGGTTGCACTGCATCTGAAGTGTTTGTGTTTTAGCTGCTTTTCTGTATATATAGACTTCTCTGTTTCTTTAACTAAATAAGCTCTGCAAAGTTGTTTTATTGCATTCCTGCCTGTATTTCTGAGTTGTTTGCACTTTTAAAGTTGGTTTTTGCTTAGTTTAACTGGTAGGCTACACACTCAAGTGCGCTAGCCAAATTAAAGCATTTACTGTGTTTCTGTACCTAATTTCTGCTACTTTGTAAAAAAAAAAAAAAAAAATCCTTGTTTCCCGCCTTTACTGAACTAGAATAGTCCAGTCTTCAGGTACTGCTGATCTCTGGGCTGTGTCATAGTTCCTGTGTTGCCCATATCCTTATTTGGATAGGAGGAAGCTTCTTTGTTCACCAGTGAGAGTGGGGAGCTCTGAGCAGCCTATCTGTCCCTTGAGGAGTGGTTCTAGCCCAATGACCTGTAGCTTATTGGCCGTTTTGGGCCATTTCCTATCTCCTTCTAACCCCTTGCTTTAAAGCCAGGTTTAGCGCACTTTTGCACTTGTAATTTAAAGTTTGTCCTGTTTGTTGCATTTACCTGTTGAGGCTACACACTCAAGTGCACTAGCCTATGATACATATTTATTGCATTTTTCTGCTGTTTGTTGCAAAAAAGAAGAAAAAAAATTATCCTTGTTTCCTATCTTTCCTGACCTAGAGTAGTCCAAATACAGGCTTTGCTGTATTCTGGACTTTTGGAAAGTTCCTGTGTTGCCCATTTCCTTTCTTGGATAAAGGGAGGCTTCTTTGTTCACCAGTGGCAGTGGGGAGCTTAGGACAGCCTATCTATCCCTGGAGGAGTGTTCCCAGCACAAGAATCTGGTAATCTATTGGCCGTTTTGGGCCAATTTCTAGCTCTTTCAAGTCCCCCTGTATAAAACAAGCTTTGGCACGGTTTGTGCGCCTGTTACTACTCAGCCAAGCTCCTCGTGGTCCTGCAGAGTAGTGCCAGCAGCAGAGAGGCTAAAAGAGCGACTGCTAACCTGATAAGTGTTTTTTTCCTGCTACTACCTTGTCGACTGTCCGATCTAGCTAAACTGCAAGTATTTCTGCTTCTTGAACTGTTTTAAACTGTTTAAAGTTGTTTTTGCACCTGCACTTTTAAAGTTTGCCCTGTTTGTTGCATTTACCTGTTGAGACTACACACTCAAGTGCACTAGCCTATGTTACATATTTATTGCACTTTCCTGCTGTTTGTTGCAAAAAAGAAAAAAAAATAAACAAAAAATTATCCTCGTTTCCCATCCTTCCTGACCTAGAGTAGTCCAAATACAGGCTTTGCTGTATTCTGGACTTTTGGAAAGTTCCTGTGTTGCCCATTTCCTTTCTTGAATAAAGGGAGGCTTCTTTGTTCACCAGTGGCAGTGGGGAGCTTGGAGCAGCCTATCTGTCTCGGGAGGAGTGTTCCCAGCACAAGAATCTGGTAGTTCCTGTGTTGCCCATTTCCTTTCTTGGATAAAGGGAGGCTTCTTTGTTCACCAGTGGCAGTGGGGAGCTTGGAGCAGCCTATCTATCCCTGGAGGAGTGTTCCCAGCACATGAATCTGGTAGTCTATTGGCCGTTTTGGGCCAATTTCTAGCTCTTTCAAGTCCCCCTGTATAAAACCCACTTTGGCGCAGTTTTTGCGCTTGTTACTACTCAGCCAAGCTCCTTGTGGTCCTGCAGAGTGGTGCTAGCAGCAGAGAGGCTAAAAGAGCAACTGCTAACCTGATAAAAGTGTTTGTTTTCCTGCTACTACCTGGGCGACTGTTCAATCTAGCTAAACTGCAAGTATTTCTGCTTCTTGAACTGTTTTAAACTGTTTAAAGTTGTTTTTGCACCTGCACTTGTAAAGTTTGTCCTGTTTGTTGCTTTTTCCTGTTGAGGCTACACACTCAAGTGTGCTAGCCTGTGTTACATATTTATTGCATTTTCCTGCTGTTTGTTGCCAAAAAAAAAAAATGATCCTTGTTTCCCGTCTTTCCTGACCTAGAGTAGTCAAAATACAGGCTTTGCTGTATTCTGGACTTTTGGAAAGTTCCTGTGTTGCCCATTTCCTTTCTTGGATAAAGGGAGGCTTCTTTGTTCTCCAGTGGCAGTGGGGAGCTTGGAGCAGCCTATCTATCCCTGGAGGACTGTTCCCAGCACAAGAATCTGGTAGTCTATTTCTAGCTCTTTCAAGTCCCCCTGTATAAAACCCGCTTTAGCGCAGCTTTGCACGATTTTGCACATAGTGCAGCGCCGCTTAATTGGGTTTAAACCATTCTCGGCTCCACAAAGTCTGCTCTTCACTTTTTCCCTTAGAACTGTTCTAGTTCTCATAATAAACACCCTATTCCCACTCTAAAGCCTGGCACAAACTCCCCCTTGAGTACTTTGTTCCCCATTGGCCCTTTTTTTCAATTATAAAGGAATTCCCAGTACTATTCTAGCATGTCCAAAGGTCAGTTGTCAATCTCCTCTCCGGTCCAGCTGGTGAATCTGGGAATCTTGAGGCAATGTTACAACTGCCTCATGTACACAGATGACCCACTCCTCCTCCCAACAAATTCCAACACATGTGAGAGATGCAACCATATAGCCAAACTGGAGGATAAGCTCTCTCAACTCAGTACTGGCGTAACCAGTCAGGAGGAGAAGGAAACCACACTCACTACAATTCCAGTCTCACATAGACCTACCACGACAGCAAACCAAACACATAAACACACAAAAACATACTCGGAGGCTCTAAATAAAAATCTGCCTAAGCAGCAGAGACCTCCAAAGCAGACACCCAAGCAACCGCTACCCCAAAACAAAACACGTGCAACACATAGCTCACAAAGCCAGTGTGCCGAACAGTCACAGCCCTTAAGGCTAAACAACACACCTGATACACTTGTAATAGGTGACTCTATCGTCAGGCACACTGACGTCCTGCTCACCAGGCTGAACAAGGAGAAGGTCATGGTGAGCTGCTTGTCGGGCGCTAGGATCCGCCACATAACGCAAGCACTCAGGTCACTCCAAGGCAAGTACAAATATGACTCAGTCATTGACCATGCTGGTGTGAATGACCTGAGACGTACCTCCCTGGACTACATGAAAAGAGACATAAAGGAGCTCTCTGAGCATGTAGCCCAGGCCGGTATGACCCTGACCTTGAGTAGCATCTTATCCTCACCAAGAATGATGCCACAATATGAAGACAAGATGATCAATCTCAACAATTGGCTTAAGTATTGGTGTCATTCAAAGGGGATTCAATGCCTGTCTGCCTAGGATGAAATGCTCGACAAGCCACGATGCTTCGCTAGGGACGGCTTGCACCTGTCACCCCTGGGCTTTTGGATATTGGCAAAGGCTCTTGCCACCCCCATAGTGCCTTTTTTAGGCAAGGTTCAAAAGACAAACCCACCTCCATAGGTTTCACAAGTGATAAGAAACTAAGAGTAATGCTACTCAACGCCAGAAGTCTAAACCTCAAGATGCATGCACTCGAAACTCTCCTTAGCATGGAGAACATTGATATCTGTGCAGTAACAGAAACCCGGTTCAAGGCTCCCGAGAGCACCCCAGCACTACCAGGTTATACCTCATACCATGTTTTTCGGCCCCAAAACTTGGACCGAACCAAAAAAGGAGGGGGAGTATCAATAGTCGTCAAAGATATCCACACCTCCAGGTTGGTGGCACAGCACGAAGCATCAGAGACTACCCATGTACAACTAACAGTGGGTAAAACTGCCTTCCAGTTTATAGCCTGCTACAGACCAGCCTCCCAAACCCAGGAACCCCACTCGGCCTTCCTGAGAACACTGGAAAATATGAAGGTCTCTCCAAACACCATTATATTGGGTGACTTCAACTACCCTAACATAGACTGGGAGCATTACTCTAGCTCCAACACCCTAGCCCAAAGGTTCCTAGAATTTATAAACTCAAATGCTATGGAACAACTTGTTGCCACTCCCACAAGAGGGGAAAACATACTGGACCTGATCATCACCAACATGGGGACTCTATGCTCCAGACCAGAAGTGTATCCCTCACTGGTAAGATCAAACCATAAACTAATCTCACTAGATATTTACATCCAGACCCCAGCCCCTGCCCAGAAAACCACAGTGAAAAACTTCTCTAAAGCAAATTTCACACTCCTCAAAACCGAGGTGGAATCCTTCAAGGCCCCCGGGCCTGTGGAAAATACGGTCCAGACCGCAGAATCCTTTATAAATGCATTCTATGAACATCTTCAGGAATGCATGGATCATGCAATCCCAAATAAAACCAAGACCCAATCCTCCAAAGTTAGGTGTCCTGTCTGGTGGACCCCAGCCATAAAAAAACTATACAATAGAAGGAGGAAGCTACTACATGATAGAGCAAAATCCCAAAAAGGGAAGGCATCTCTGATCAGTATTAGCAAAAAACTACGGGCACTCATAAAATCGTCTAAGGCCAGCTTCGAGAGAAAAATTTGCACAGGACACTAAGGATAATCACAAGGCTTTCTTTAGTTATGTTAGGAACCTGGGTGGGAATTCCCAGATATGCTCAGAATTAGTCCAAAATGACAAAAAATACACTGAACCCACAGACATTACCAACATCCTAGCTGACAGGTTCAGTGCAAACTTCTCCCCCCCTTCCACACCAAAAGGGCAAATATCTATCCCAGCAGATTGCTGCCCCCTGACATCTCAGATGCTCAGGTAAGAGCCTCCCTCTCCAAAGCAAAAAACACAGCATCAATGGGACCAGACGATGTCCCGGGCTGCGTCCTACATGAACTCCAACAAGAACTAAACCCAAACATAAAACTACTGTTCAATCTCAGCCTTACTACAGGATATGTACCCAAAGAGTGGCGTACAGCAACAGTGGTCCCTCTCCACAAAGGTGGTGCCTCAATGGATCCTGGAAACTATCGCCCCATAAGCTTGACTAGCTTGGTCTGCAAAGCTATGGAAAGGATCATCATGGACCTCATAAATAAAGATATTGGGGACCTACAGACACTGGATCCTACCCAGTTTGGCTTTGTTAAGGGCAGATCCTGCCTCTTAAACCTGGTTGATTTCTTTGAAACAGTCACCAAGGCCATTGACGAGGGGAAGGTGGTCCACACAGCCTACCTGGACCTTGCAAAAGCCTTCGATACAATACCCTACTCGGGCATTATAGATAAGCTCACCAGCTTAAATATAAAACCCTATGTCACTAGATGGGTTGCAAACTGGCTCAAAGACAGAACCCACATGGTTAGAATTGCTGGAGCCATGTCAGACTCCAAACCAGTTACAAGTGGCGTCCCACAAGACTCAATCCTGGGACCTCTCTTGTTCGGTATATATTTCTCGGAGGTATAGGCTAACACGGAAGTACTGTGGCTGACCAAGTTCGCAGATGACTGCAAACTGGGCGCCATAATCGACTCTCCAGCCAACACAAGCATCCTACAAAAGGGCCTCATAGAAACAGACAACTGGTGCCACTGCCATGGCCTCAAGCTAAACGCCAAAAAGTGTATAGTCATCCCCTTTGGCAAAAACAAAGTGCCCACAAATTACCACATAGGTGGTAATCCATTAAGTACGGAAGAAGTAATTAGGGACCTGGGGACCCAAGTTGATAGCAATCTCTCATTTGACAACCACGTGGCCAAAGTGGTTAGAAAAACATTTTATATAGCCCACCTAATCATGAAGGGATTCACATCTAGATCAGGGGAGGTCATCGTGCCTCTTTACTCATCCCTCATCAGGCCCATAATTGAGTACAATGCCCCTTTTGGGATGTACCTTACCAGACACCTGCAGCAACTGGAAAGGCCCCAAAAGTACCTCACCAAGAGGATCAAAGGGCTCAAACAGATGCCATATGCTGTCCGGTTAAAGAAACTCCAGCTCTACTCAGTGGCATACCACCTGCTCAGAGGCGATCTGTGCCTGATGTATAAAGCCATGTCCAACCCGGAATTAATGGACATACTGCACCTCAGAAAATCCAAATCCCATCGAGCTACGCTCTCGAGAGACTTGAACCTCAGCACTGAAATAAATAGGACATGCTGGAGGGACAGATTCATAACCCAGAGGCTCCCTTCACTCTGGAATAAAATCCCAGTCCAGGTTAGGCAGAGTCCCTCATTGACTCTCTTCAAGAGGAATCTTGATGAGTGGATGGGAGATAGTAGGTTTACCCCGGGTATCACTTCTGTGTCACTGTTAGACAGAGGCACAGTATACTAACCTCGAAAAAGGGCATAGCAAAATTCATTTAAAATGGGTGGTGAAAGCCAAACACACTCTGGCTAGGCTTATAATTGCCCTAGGGCAGATAGCCTAGTATGAACCTATGAACCTATGACATGGTTTGACAGTATGCTGTGGGTGATATGGTTTCCACATGTCAATGGTCTGCATTCTGGTAGTATACACAGCTTACATAGCCTGACATTCAGTGGTCATTACATGGTGTCTCCTCAACTGATACACAGACGTAGGAACCTGGTGTTAGTGATATCCCTGCAGTACTACACTATACCAGTAGCCATTGTTACTGAGCCCCACACATCCCTGGGAACAATACCGTTTGGCATATAGCAGTCTCATGTACATGCCAACACACTATGGATATGTCCATCCATGACTGCAAATACATACAGTGGCCTACAATGCATTCTACACATGACACACCTAACCACCACAAGGGTATCATACGGACAGATACCTGTTTTGCAAGCCATGGTATATTGCTGTAATGCTACTGTGGCACTGTCATCGGCATGTAGTTAACATAGTATTCCAACAGTACCATGTAGGTGGTAGCACCCATCATGTAGAACGGGTAATGGTGTTTACATGTGGACAGGTGTTATCTTGTCTATCCTGTGATATTCACATTTCCAAAGGTATTCTGCAGTCCCTCTGTGTTTTACCTAAGCAAGAAGGTATCTGTATGCATATCGACAACAGTTGCCATACACCTACACTGGATGGCCATCACTCACAGACTTTGCTGTGTTTTAACATGTCTGACATATACTGCAGACATGAACCTTCACCCACATTAATCTATCAAAGCTTTCATGGGTGTGTGTCACATAGTTGGCCTAGGACACAGATCACTGCAGTAGCTTCCATTGTCACCAACATACATGTATGGCCTAAGGTCTGGTAAGCTGCGGCACATGGCAGCAAAGGTAACAACTGCATTCATATGGGGCAGGCTTCACACATAGGAACTATTATAGGTCACAGGTACATATCTGTATGTGGCAAACACATACCTGATGTGTGCATGGCAATTACTGTTATAATATGTCATACAATAATGAAAGCAAAACACACAACACATTCACAAACTGTGTGACAAATGCACACATGGCATTTGTAGGATTGAAACCCCTACCTAACTAGGTTATGGCACTTGAGAGAGATGCATTAGCACAGCATGCTATTCGCATTACTGGATGATTTCCCTTCTCCTGCTGTATTTATAGGGTGCTGACATCATCAGTGTTTCCAAAGAAGAATGTACATCTTTAACTATCCCTCAGTATGGGGGAAAACAATATCTTTGCATTCACAGAAACCTAGTTCAGGGTCACATATGCACACTGGCACTGCCAGGTTATGTTCTATACCATGCTTCGTGACCACAGGACTTGTGACACAGAACACAAGTAGGGGGTGTATCCATATACATCACAGATACACACACCTCTGGGTTGGTCCCACTGCACTAAGCATGACAGGCCATACATATACACCTACCATTGTGCAAAACTGCCTTTTGGTTTGGTGTGTAGTTTAGACCACCCACCCATACCCAGTAACCACACTTGGCTTTCCTGGGAACAGTGTCGGATATGAAGGTCTTCACACACACCATTATAGTGGTTGACTTCAGGTACACAAATATTGACTGGGGATACTACTCAAGCCCTCAACATCAGCCTACACCCACTACAATTTGTGAATCCATGTGCTATGGCACAACCAGTCACCACACCCACTAGGGGGAATACATATTGGACCTGATCATCACCAACATGGGGACTCTATGTTCCACACCAGAGGTAGAACTGTCATTGTTAAGATCAGACCATGATCAACTTTCCCTGGACATCCATATCCCATCCCCACACCCAGCCAAGGAAATCACTGTAAAGAATTTATCAAAAGCAGACTTTGCACTTGTGAAGACTGGGGTGGAATACTTCAGAGGCCCCATGCTGGAGGTTAATACAGACCAATCTGCAGAATTCTTTACAAACGCATTGTATGAGCAGCTGCAGGTATGCATTGATCATGCTATCCCACATAAAACCATGACTCCTCCAAAACAGGAGACCTGTCTGATTGACCCCAGCCATATATAAGCTGTACAACAGAAGGAGTAAGCTACTACATAACAGAGCAATATCCCACAGACCCAGATAGATCATAACCTCTCCTTTGCTAATCACATTGACAGAGAGTCATTGCTAAGAACTTTGTATAGCCCTCCTTCTCACATGGGTTGCATGTAGATCATGTGAGGTCATTGTAGCCCTCTATTACTCACTCATCAGGAACATGTTTGACTACAATGCTCCTTCTGGGGTGTACCTTACCCAACACCTGTGGCAACTACAGTGAACACAACAGTACCTCCCCAAGAGAATCATGGGCTACACAGAGATGTCCTATGCAGCTCAGCTAAAGGATCTCCAGCTCTACTCAGTTGCTTAACGCCTACTCATAGGTAATCTATGCCTGACGTACACAGCCATTTCAAACCCAGAAGTAATGGACATGCTCCACCTCATAACATCCAAGACCCTTACAGCTACACACTCCAGGGACATAAACCTCAGCACAAACATAAATAGGACATGCTGCAGGGACAGATTCATTACTCACTCTGGAATTGAATCCCAATTAAAGTTAGACATAGCCCCTCACCAACCCTCTTCCAGCAAAATACAGCCGCATGGATGGGAAATTGCAAATTCACCCCTGGGATCTCCACTGTGTCCCTGCTTGACAGAGACACAGCAAAGTAGCCTTAAAGGGTGCCTTCTGTGACCTACTTTACAGAGGCACAGTAGGCTACTCTACTGGGGAGGCAGACGCCAAATATACTCTGCCTAGGCTTATGAATCCCCCAGGGCAGACAGCCTAGTATTGACCTCTGCACCTATGTTTATGTTTGGGATGCACAATATTTGTTGCTGCTACTGTTTGCAGGTCTTTATTGCCATAGCTTTCACAGTTTCTGTGAACAACGTGTGTATCTGCATAACATGTTTGATCATGACATGGTTCCAGTATATTAATATATGTGTCTGTTGTCATTTAACTGTGTGCACAGGGTGGATTGCTGGATCGTGGGAGGTTCCTGGCTTAACACATACAACTGCCAGATATGTGTGACTGACTGCTATACTCAGACATGGCCTAAGTGTGTGAGCATGCCCAGTTCAGGCTTTCCATGGTTTGTTGCCTGAAATGTGTCTCATTTATCCAAGTGTGTGAGCATGCCCAGTGTGACCTTTCCATATGTTGTGATCTGAAGTCCACTACATTTGTGGTTGTGTGTGAACATGACCAATATTGACATTAATACTGTGTGTGTTGGAAGTCATGTTGTGTTCTTACTGCCAGACTCCTTTGTGTCATAACTCAACAGGGATTATGCTGTGCTTGCAGGGTTTCCATGGGATAGTTTGCAAAGACTTGGCAACATTCTTTTATACTGGCTGAACACTGCAATACTTTCATGGTGTAGTGGTTCAGTACTTTCACTATGGTGCACAGTATCATGGGTTTGAGTCCCATCACTGCTGTAAATGCTCATACTGAGCAGACCAGACTAGTTAAGGGCCAGTTGGGCAACTATGAGCATGTTGCATTTTGTTCAGCTATGGCCTACTTAAACCAGGCTTGTCCGACATTGCTGTGTATTCACCAACTTGGGTGGACATTGCCAAACATTACTCCACAGTGACCACAGTTGTACTACTTGGTGTGTGTGATTCTGTTCATAGGTTCATACTAGGCTATCTGCCCTAGGGCATTTATAATCCTAGCCAGAGTGTGTTTGTCTTTCAACACACATTGTAAGTGGAGTTTGGCATTACATTTTTCATGGTTAGTATACTGTGCCTCTGGCTAACAGTGACATAGAAGTGATACCCAGGGTAAACATACAATCTCCCATCCACTCATCAGGATTCCTCTTGCAGAGAGTCAATGAGGGACTCTGGCTAACCTGGAGTAGGAGTTTACTCAAGAGTGGGGGGAGCCTCTGGGTTATGAATCTGTCACTCCAGTATGTCCTATTTATTTCAGTCCTGAGGTTCAGGTCTCTTGAGCGCATAGCTTGATGGGATTCTGATTTTTCAAGGTGCGGCATGTCCATTGATTCCAGGTTGGACATGGCTTTATACATCTGGCACAGATCGCCTCTGGGCAGGTAGTATGCCACTGAGTGGAGCTGCAGTTTCTTTAACCGGGCAGTGACTGGCATGTGTTTGAGCCCTTTGATCCTCCTGGTGAGGTACGTTTGTGGTCTTTCCAGCTGCTGCAGGTATCTGAAAAGGTACATCCCACAAGGGGTATTGTACTCAATTATGGGCCTGATGAGGGATGAGTTAAGAGGCACAATGACCTCCACTGATGTAGATGTTATTACCTTCATGATTAGGTGAGCTATATGAAATGTTTCTCTGAACACTTTGGCCACATGGTTGTCGAATGTGAGATTGCCATCGACTTGGGTCCCCAGGTCCCTTATCACTTCTTCCATACTTAATGGGTTACCACATATGTAGTAATTTGTGGGCACTTAGTTTTTGACAAAGGGGAGGACTATACACTGTTTTGTGTTTAACTTGAGGACATGGCTCTGGCACCAGTTGTCTGTTTCTATGAGGCCCTTTTGTAGGATGCTTGTGTCAGCTGGAGGGTCGATTATGGCGCCCAGTTTGCAGTCATCTACAAACTTGTTCACCAACAGTCCTTCTGTGTTGGCCTGTACGTCTGAGAAATATATACCAAACAAGGGAGGTCCCAGGACTGAGCCTTGTGGGATGCCACTTGTAGCTGGTTTGTGGTCTGACATGGCTCCAGCATTTCAGACCATGTGGGTTCTGTCCTTGAGCCAGTTTGCAACCCATCTAGTGACATAGGGGTTTCTATTGAAGCTGGTGATCTTATCTATGATGACCAAGTGGGGTACTGTATGGAAGACTTTTGCAAGGTCCAGGTAGGCTGTGTGGACCACCATCCCCTCGTCAATGGCCTTGGTGACTGTTTCAAATGACTCAACCTGGTTTAAGAGGCAGGATCTGCCCTTAACAAAGCCAAAATGGGTAGGATCCAGTGTCTGTGTGTCCCCAATATGTTTATTTCTGAGGTCCATGATGATCCTTTCCATAGCTTTGCAGACCAACCTAGTCAGGCTTCTGGGGCGATTGTTTGCAGTATCCGTTGAGGCACCACCTTTGTGGAGAGGGTCCACTGTTGCTGTACACTGCTCTTTGGGTACATATCGTGTGTTAAGGCTGACACTGAACAGTGGTTTTATGTGTGTGTTCAATTCTTCTTGGGGTTCATGTTGGACACAGCCCAGGACACCGTCTGGTCCCATTTATGCTGTATGTTCTGCTTTGGAGAGGCTGGCTGTAACCTGAGCACCTGTGATGTCAGGGGGCCAGCACTCTGCTGGGATAGATATTTGCCCTTTTGGTGGGGGGGGGAGTTTGCACTGAACCTGTCAGCTTAGATGTTGGCAATGTCTGTGGGTTTGTTGTATTGTTTGTCATTTTGGACTAATTCTGAACATATCTGGGGATTCCCACACAGGTTCCTACAATAAGTAAAGAATGCCTTGTGATTATCCTTGGTGTCCTGTACGATTTTTATCTCACAGATGGCCTTAGACAATTTTATGTGTGGACGTTGTTTTTCAATAATACTGGTCAGAGATGGCTTCCCTTTTTGTGATTTGGATCTATCATATAGTAGCTTCCTCCTTGATTGTATACTTTGTTTATGGCTGGGGTCCACCAAATAGGATGCCTGCCTTTGGAGGATTGGGTCTTGGTTTTATTTGGGATTGCATGATCCATGCATTCCTGATGGTGTTCATAGAATGCGTTTATACAGGGTTATGAGGTCTGGGCCGTATTTTCCACAGACACTGGGGCTGTGAAGGATTCCACCTCAGTTTTGAGGTGTGTGACATATGCTTTTGTGAACATTTTTCACTGTGGTTTTCTGGCCATGGGCTGGGGTGGGGATGTGAATATCCAGTGAGATTACTATCTGGTGTGATGATACCAGTGAGGGATACACTTCTGGTCTTGGGCATAGAGTCCCCATGTTGGTGATGATCAGGTCCAGTATGTTTTCCCCTCTTGTGGGAGTGGTAGCAAGTTGTTCCATAGCATTTTGGTTTATAAATTCTGGGAACCTTTGGCCTAGGTTGTTGGAGCTAGGGTAATGCTCCCAGTGTATGTTTGGGTAGTTGAAGCCACCCAATATTATGGTGTTTGGGGAGATCATCATATTTTCATGTGTTCTCCAGTTGGCCAAATGTGGTTCCTGGGTTTAGGAGGGTGGTCTGTAGCAGGCTATGAACTGGAAGGCAGTTTTACCCACTGTTGGTTACACATGGGTAGTCTCTGATGCTTCATGCTGTGCCACCAACCTGGGGGTGTGGTTATCTTTGACAAATATTGATACTCACCCTCCTTTTGTAGTTTGTTCCATGTTTTGCTGCTGTAAAGCATGGTATGAGGTGTACCTGTGAATGCTAGGGTGCTCTTGGGACCCTTGAACCAGGTTTCTGTTACTGCACAGGTATCAACATTCTCCATGCTGAGGAGTGTTTGGAGTGCATGCATCTTGCAGTTTAGACTTCTGGCATTGAGTAGCATTACTTATACTTTCTTATCCCTTGTGATACCTATGGAGGTGGGTTTGTCTTTTGAGCCTTACCTAGAAAAGGCACTATGGGGGTGACAAGAGCCTTTGGCAATATCCAATAGGCCACAGGTGATAGGTGAAATCCATCCCTAGCAAAGCATCATGTCTTGTCGAGCATATCATCCCAGGCTGACAGGCATTGAATCCCCTTTCACTGACACCAATACTTAAGCCAATTGTTGTAATAGATCATCTTGTCTTCATATTGTGGCCTCATGTTTGGTGAGGGTAGGATACTACTGAAGGTCATCAAGTTTGCATATACAACATGGTGGTAAATGCTGTTTAGCACTACCTTTCATTGCTAAACACATGGCAATCATGCCTCAGGTGGTGCTGCAGGGCTGCCTATGTCAGATGCGCATACTTTACTCCCTATACATGTTTGGAAACAGGTAGTGTCAAGTTAGGCATCCCTTTTACTATATGTGCGAGTCAAAGAGAGGTATCATTTCCAGGGTTCCTACTGAGACAGTGTATGTGCTATGCGTTGCCTCTTTGCCAAGGCCAAGGCATCCTGGGCACGCCTCCGTCTGCCTACTGGGGCAGGCTCAGGTTGTTCCTCCTCCACGCTCTGCCTGTGATGGCCTTGGCACTGGTGGGGGGCTGTTTGGCCCAGGCCTATGCTGGTCCTGTTGCAGCTGTTTTCGCAGGATCATATTATATAGCATAGCACATACCATGACAATTTGGGTACATGTAGTTGGTGAGTATTGCAAGGCTCCACCAGATGTGTCCAGGCACTGGAACCATGACTTGAGCAACCCAAACACACGCTCGATTACATTTCATGTTTGTGCGTGTGCCTCATTATGGCATTCTTGTTCAGGTGTGTGTGCGTTTCTGATGGGTGCCATTAGCCACAGCTCCAGTGCATAGCCAGCATCCCCCACTAAGTGACCATGTGGGATGTCCCCATTGTTAAATGTCTGGTACAGCTGTGTCAGATGCCAGATATGGGAATCATGGTAGCTTTCAGGACAGCCAGCACACACATTCTTTGTTATGCCCTGGGCATCACACACGACCTGGCAGTTGATGGAGGGGAAGCCCTTGCGGTTAATGTAGGCCCTACCCTGCTCACCGGCTGGTGCTTTGATGCATATATGCGTGCAGTCTATTGCACCCACTACCTCAGGGTATTCTGCTATTTGCTGGAAGAGACGCATATTGCTGGCCAATACCTCACGGGAATTGGGGAAATATACATGATCACCGACATGTGCTAACATGGCATCCAGGAACTGGTGCAGTACCCTGGATGCTGATGCCTGCGATATCCCCATCATATCACCAGTTGGTCTCTGAAAGGTACCTGTTGCTAGTATTCTTAGGCCAACACATACCTTGGTTGCCACTGGGATGGGTTCCCCTCTGTTGGTTCTGTGTGTGAGGCGTGGCCTGGCCAGCTCCACAATTTTCTGCAGGAGGTCTCTGTCCACTCTATAGCGCTCCACTATCTCCAGCTCATGTAACCCCAGGTAGGTGACCCTGGGCCTGTACACTCTTCTCTGTCTGCTCACTGTGGGTTGTCCGTCAGCATTTGCATTGTCACCACCCTCAGCATGTTGCATATGTTGTCTTATAACAGCAATGGCAGCTCATAGCATTTTTGTCTGAGTGAAGCTTTTTCAGTTTTCACTTCTAGTAGCATACTCCAGTGTTTCAGTGTCTCTTGTGAGAAACAAACTGCACTGTTGTTTGCAGAGTTTTAAGTGCTGTGCTGGGCTAGGCTAGTGTTCTGCCTGTGTCATTGCCTGATTTGGATTGTTTTCACCTGCTAGCTCTACTAGTATCTCCTGGTAGCTTCCTGCTATTTGTTGTGCTTCCTTTTTCCTTTCTGTTTCCTCAGGGGGAGCAACGCGCATACAAGCGCAAACACGCATACAGCAGCTCACACACGTGCATACATGCTTAGATGGACTAAAACTTGCTTATTCGGGCTAAAACGAGTGCACACCAGAGCAAAGAAGTTTACAGGTCATCCAACAGCCTTATACATGCTTACTCCAGCTTAAACGCGCGCACTCACACTTCCACGCGTGCACTCTGTCTTACTCAAGTTTACAGGCGCGCACACGCACGCATACCCACTCAGCAAGAAACTTTGGTGTTATCCACAGTATACACCTTCCATTTCTTGGCTTTCCCTGGCCTATCTGTTGACACACCTCTTTCCATGATGTCTAACTGATACCTAACAGATGCCACTGTCCTCCAATGAGCTGCACTACTTTCATACACACCCCCCTTGTGATGTCACCTATCTCCTACTCTGTTCCTCCCCATATCCTACTCCTACACTCCACTGACTGTGCTCATTTGCTATGTAAAAGTGCGATTCACTATCCTAACACTCATTTACACAGGATTGCCTACTAATGCTTGGTTACATGTCTTAGACTGGGCTTCTCCCCTTAGCAACCCCTACTCGGTGGCCATGTTGTCTTCAGCCTGCTATTCCCTTACATTGAAATTTGACAATTTTCATAAATTCCATGTTTGTGGCTTTTATTGCCTTATTTTATGATTTTTATAGCACACCCCGTTTGTGCGGCGCTGTGCTACGCTTAAACATCGGAAATCGGCGAAAAAAAATTATTTTTATTTTAATTTTGCATCAGGGAACTTTCCAATGGCCGTATATTTGGCCATTGGCATGCTTCCTCAACCATATGCAACCTTTATTTGGAGCTGACAAGGCTCCATTGTGCTATTTGCAGAACGGTACTCAGTTGTCAACTGAGTACATTTCTGCAGCTAACACGTCTCCTACTCGGACAGGTTTCGGCTTCCTGGATCGCAAATTTACCTAATTTGCATGCCTTTCGGCTGCAAGTGAGGTAATTTGCATATCACAGCCCTCTCCATGTAGGAGACATGTTAGGAGCTCTCTTACACGCCCCTACAGGCTGTTCGTGGATCGCTCGTCGGACATGATGGCTGCATGGAGTCTTACTCTACTCGTAGACTCCGTGCAAGCCATCGTGAATCCGGCCCCAGGTATTTTAACAGGGGTATGTACACTTTTATATCCATTGTATGTTGTGCTTAACTGTCACCAGCTCACCAGTGTTGCAGAGTATCGCTGTAATTACTAGATATATTGCACCTCATTGATGTCTGAAATGATGCTTTAACCTTGGCATGTTCTCCTGAATTCAGCTATACTAAAGAAATGTGCTTTTAACAGAGTTGCTGTTTGAAAAAAAGAAAAAAATGCCTTTCGTTCAATGATATATATGCACATACTGTATTTTCTCTTTGTAGCCAAGCAATAGGGAAGAATGGGATTGACTCAATAATTATATGCATTGCAACTTTTCATTATTTATTGAATTGTAAACATAATAGAAATTATTGTTACACGTGCATATACTTTATAATTTCAGCCTGAAGAAAGTATGAAAAGAAATAATTGTTACTTTGACTAGAACTTGAAGTACAGATATGCAGGGATTATCTGCAAAAAGGTGAATAATGTTTATTAAGTTCTACTTCTGCCTCCTTCTTTAATAAAAAGAAAAGCTGCCATTACAACAGATTTTTACTTGTGCATTGATGAGTTTCTCAGAGCGTGACTTGTCATTTGCAGAAACGTCATTACAGCAGATTGTTAACTAACATTTCTGCAAATGGCAAGGGTGGGAAAGTATTTTATTTTATTTCAATTTAAAATAATATATTTAATGATTTTAAAATGAGATGATACATGAAAAACGAGGTCTCTCAGTACTCACAGTTTTGACCAATGATCATAGGGCTAAGAGAATTTAGCACCTACTGCAGAGGGTTTAATATTGTTTTTGACATCTACCTTTGACCCAAATGTTTAGCTTTGTTTCACGTATTAGAAAAATAAACCTTAAGGTCAGCTTTCACATCATCTTTTTATTTCTCCATGAAAGCGGGTTTTAACTTCATTCTGCTGAGAGATATGGATGAGCAGTTATGCACTGTTGCTTTGTCATCATCTTCTATGATGTATGATAGTGATCATGGCTGACTGACTGTCACATAAAATGTTTCTTTTACTTTGTGTTGACTATATGTACAGATAGCCAGATAGATAGCTACATGGATAGGATGAACATTGTTTACAAAAGTAGCTAGGTAATCTGTGGACTGTGGAACAAAGACGAAAAAAGAGAAAAAGTAAATGACTTGGTGGAAAATTACCCATCAGAGTAGCACTGACAGACTGAGATTTATTCATGTTTTTTTTTTCTTTTTTTTTTTTTGGCATTTTACCCTAACTGTTGCCTTCATAAGCATCTATTCTTCCATCAAAAATTATAAAAGTGAGTAAAAAGGTGCACATTGAGAAGATTATTTAAAGAAATCCATCATACGAACCTCTGCTTCCATAGTAGCATCAGTTTATTATTTTTACCCACCTCCATGGCACAGAGGGATGCAAGCCTGGTGACTTCAGTTTAGGTAGTGCCTCCAGCACCTGAGGAGCCTAGCAGGGAGGGAGAAGAGTGAAGTGGCTTTACCCTCTTACCTCTGTTGGTGGGTGGGAGAGTTGCCGGCATATGAGTAGCAGATAGGGAAATGCATACTGGTAAAACTGGAAAAAACTCTTCAAATACTTCAGGATTGGGAGCAGGGTAGCTTGATGACAATGTCCTTTGCTGAAAGGAGGGTCAACAAGGGTGGTTAGACTGGAAGCATACAGAGAGATGGAGCTTTAATGGAGAAAATCTCAAACCACCCCAGATGGGTGACTTAAATGATGACACATGATGGTTAACCCTCAACCCACTGATGGAAAACAAATGTGCCAATTGACTGGGAGGGTGCTGATGATCAACACTCAGTGGGGATAAAACGTGCACAAAAAGTCAATCATCTCTAACAAGATATACACGGACTCTTCCCCCTGTTCTAGTCTGTGACTGTGCTGAGAGACAGACAGACTGCAATGAACACCTGCTGAACTGCATCTGCTGTTGCCTGCCAGAAGAAAAGTGACCTCAGCACAAAATGACAGCATACATGTGAATGTTATGTCAGAGTATGTACCCAACTATGTGAGTCTTTCACATAAATCTGAAAGTGCAGGATGCCCAAAGTAATCTAATAGAACAAGGACCACAGATTTGTTGGGAAAAGTTGTATGGGCTTAATGGATCCACTACAAGAATTTGGACCAATAACTTACCAACAGCAAATTGAACAAGTCAAACTGTGAAAACAGGGGTCTACATTATAACAATGAAACACCATCTCTTCGAACACCTAAACATTGACACCTACTGAGCAAAATCTGAAATGCACAAATGGCCACTTATGCAAATTTTTTCACAGGGAAAAAATTCACTTGGCTGACCAACAGGAAAACAAACTTTCAAACCCTAATGAAGTGGGGGGTTTCACCCCCCACACTCCCTGATGTGGGGGGCTTCACCCAGAACACCCCTCAATGTGGGTGGCTGTGCTTACCACAGCCTCCCTAACTAAATATACCAACTCCAAGATCACTCTACATTGGAGAAAAGGGCAAACTCCTGATAACGGCCAAGCAAATTTTTTTCCTGTAAAAAAAATTCACAGAAGTGGCCGTTCGTGCTTTTCAATTTCGTTCATTAGGTGTCAATGTTTAGGTGTTCAAAGAGATGGTGTTTCAAGGTAATGATATAGACCCAAAACAGATCTGCTTACTGCAAAAAATCAACATGTCAGGGGACAAGCTCCTCTTGCAACACCTCCCTCCCTAGAGGAGGGTTTTGCTCTGTTACCCCTATATATAAATATTAACTTCATAGCTGTACAATTGAAGGGAAAAGAGAAGCAGATTGTAAGGGTGGGAATGGCTTGTGTAAGTACAACCTACCAGATGAGCCACTTTACTAAAAAACATTCCATGACTTGTGATTTTGGGTGGCTGCAATTGGAAAAATAGAATTTATGAAGATAACACTCACTAAATGCTAGATCTTCCTGTTTTAACAGCCATGCTGCTCACCTTTGTCCCATGGCCAGAAATGTGCATCTCCTTCTCCTAGGTAGACATGAAAATTTGTTCATGCCATCATATCAAGTTTATTAAGCACATTGTGTATCCCATGAAGAGTCAAGAATTTCAGTGCCACAAGACACTTAACATGTAGAGTTGTCATGATGATCCTGTCATGTTATTCTGCATTGATGTTGAATGTTGGCAGTGTGTTAACTGTCAATAAATAGGACAGCATGAGGTCTATGTGTTTAATTTTAATATTTTGATTATAAATTCATTTTTAATTTAGCTTGCTCTTGCAGGCATACAGTTGTGAAATGCACTGTGTTTGGGCTACACCAAGCACAATACATATTGTGACAAGTGGAAGAAAAATGTGCTGGCCATGGGTGCAGAATACTGCATGTGAGCATAACAGCAGAGTCAATTATGAGTATGGCAGGATATAGCTGTAATACAGGACAAAGCAGCCCATCCCTGTAATATATGTAATATATAGTGTAACTACAAATAACCTAGCCACAGCATGCAGCATGCCAACTGGTGCAGCTTCCAGAGAATTCAGACTGATTAAATAGGTCATATACACAAGTAATACATCCTTACTACCTGTGTTATTTATTGATTGTGTTGCAGTAGTTGCTAATATGGAGCATAGAGGTAAGTGGAGTATAGAAATTGCAACTTGATGGATAGGGAGTTCAGAAGGAAGTTGCGCAGGCAGTAATAAGATGCCAGTTGAAGTATGTGGATCACCATTATTACCTCTAAAATTGTCAGGAAAAACAAATTTAATAGTTTCAACATTCAGCACTGTTAAGTACTAGTGGCACACCAGAGTATAAATAACAGCCAATTTAGAATAACATAGAGAAGCTAAAGCAGCTTTAAAAACTCTAATATACTACATTGCCACACATAGGTTTATAGGTAGCTACTAGGCTATTGGCTCTAGGGCCTATACAAGCCTAGCCAAAAAGGTACCCTGGCTTTCACCACCCAAGAAAATTATTTTCTTGTGTCCCTGTCAAGCAGAACCACAGAAGTGATCCCGGGGTGAATTTCCTATTACCCATCCAATCATCAAGATTTTTCTTGAAGAGTGCTAATGAGGATCTCTGTTTGACATAGATAGGTAGTCTGTTCCAGAGTATGGAAAGTCTCTGGGACAGGAATCTATCCTTCCAGCATGTTCTGTTTATTGTGGTGACAAGGTTTAGGTCCCTAGAACATGTAGCTTGGAGAGATTGGGATTTCTTTAAGTGGAGCATGTCCAACAGCTCTGGGTTTGACATAACTTTGTATGTTAGGCAGAGATCGCCTCTGAGTAGGCGATATGTGACAGAGTAAAGCTGGAGTTTTTTGAGACGGTCTGCATAAGGCATCTGTTTGAGGCCAGTAATCCTCTTTGTGAGGTATTTTTGCGGCCTTTCCAGTTGTTGTAGATGTCTTGTGAGGTACATACCAAAAGGGGCATTGTACTCTATAATGGGTCTAATGAGTGATGAGTAGAGGGGAACAATGACCTCTTTTTTTTCTGGATGAGAAACCTTTTGTGATGAGGTGTGCCACGTAGAAAGATTTCCTGACCACTGTGGCGATGTGATTATCAAAGGAGAGACTAGTGTCCACCTGTGTCCCAAGGTCTCTTATCACACTTTCGGTGTTAAGTAGACTACCGCTTATGTGGTAGTTCATGAGTACAGAGTTTTTACCAAAGGGGATGACAATGCACTTTTTGGCATTGAACTTGAGACCATGTCTTTGGCACCAGGCATCTGTCTCAGTGAGGCTCTTTTGTAGGATGTCCACATTGTTAGGAGTTTCAATTATGGCTCCTAGTTTGCAGTCATCTGCAAATCTAGTTAGCCAAAGACCTTCTGTGTTAGTCTGTACTTCAGAGAAGTAGATACCAAACAGGAGAGGACCCAGGACTGAACCATGTGGTACTCCACTTGTCACTGGTCTGAAGTCTGATTTGGAGTCTGCTACTTTCACGGTGTGGGTTCTGTCATTGTGTGAACCACCTTACCCTCATCTATGGCTTTGGTGACTACTTCAAAGAAGTCTATCAGGTTTAGGAGACATGATCTGCCTTTTACAAACCCAAACTGTGTGGGGTCCAGAGTTTGGAGATCTCCAATGTCTTTGTTTATGAGTTCCATGATGATACGTTCCATGGTCATGCAGACGAGGCTCATCAGGCTAATGGGGCAGTAGTTCCTGGGGTCTGTTGTGGCCCTCCCTTTGTGGAGTGGGATAACTGTCATGATGCGCCATTCAATGGGCACAAAGCCTGAGGTGAGGCTATGATTGAACATGGTACTTAGGTGGGGTGCCAGTTCATTCTGTAGTACATGTAGAAGGCAGCCTGGGATGTTGTCAGGTCCCATGGATGCTGTGTTCTTGGCTTTGGAGAGTGAAGCTTTTACCTGTGCAGCCGTGATTACAGGAACTTTGCATTCTTCCGGTATAAAGATGGGCCCTTTAGGGGGTGAGAGGGGGGTAAGGTTAGCACTGAACCTATCTGCCAGGATGTTGGCAATATCAGTTGGTTCTGTATATTTAGTGTCATTGTGCTGTAACTCAGAGCAGATCTGAGTGTTGCCATTGAAATTCTTGACATAGCTATAGAATGCTTTGTGATTGTCTTTAGAATCAGTGGCAATTTTGTTTTCATAACTAGCTTTGAAGGATTTTATGAGGGATCTCAGCTTCTTACTGAGGCTGACCAGGGAGTTCCTCCAATCATGGGATTTTACTCTTTTCTGCAACAGTTTCTTTCTTCTGTTATAGAGTTTGTTTATGGCAGAAGACCACCAGATTGGCTTCCTTTTTTTGGAGGATAGCATCTTGGTTCTGTTAGGGATAGCATAATCCATGCACTCGTGTAAGTGCTTATAAAGTGCATTTGTGTAGGATTCAGCAGTCATACCTCTATTGTCCATCGGCATGGGTGTCATGAAGTTTGCCACTTCTGTCTTAAGAAGCATGAAGTTGGCTTTGGAGAAATTATTTACAGTTGTTTTCCTAATGGGGGGTGGGAGCGGGATGTGGATGTCTAGGGTGATTAGCTTGTGGTGGGATCTGACCAATGAGAAGCTGACCTCTGGTGTGGAACACCAGTCACCCATGTTGGTGATGACCAGGTCTAGGATATTGCTGTGTGGATAAGTTGATCCAAAGCATTGGAATTGATGATCTCCAGAAAACGTTGAGCAAAAGAGTTGGTACATGAGTAGTTTTCCCAGTTAATGGTAGGGTAGTTGAAATCACCCATTATTAGAGTGTTGGGTTGTACCTTAATATTTTCCAGTGTATCAAGAAAAGATGAGTGGGAATTCTGGGGCATGGTGGGGGGGGGTCTGTAGCAAGCTACAATCTGGATTGCGGGTTTGTCCAGAGTTAGTTGAACTTGGATAATCTTGGATGCATTATGCTGAGCAACTAGCTTGGAGGTGTGGATATCCTTAATGAATATGGACACGCCTCCACCTTTAGTGTTTCGGTCCAGGTTTGGTGGCCGAAAGGTGTGGTATGAATTATAGCCTGGTAATGCAGGGGTGCTTTCTGGAGCTTTGAACCAGGTCTCTGTCACTGCACAGATGTCAATGTTCTCCATTTTAAGGAGTGCCTCGAGTGAGTGCATTTTGAGGTTTAGACTTCTAGCATTGAGTAGCCTTACCCTCAGATTTTGCTTGCTTGTACCTGTTACGGTGGTGAATTTGTCATTTGAACCTTGCCTAAAAAAGTCACTATAGGGGTGGCAAGAGCCTTTGCCAATATCTGGAATCCCAAGAGTGACAGGTGCAGGCCATCTCTGGCAAAGCAGCATAGTCTGTCGATCATGTCATCCCAGGCAGACAGATACTGAATTCCCTTAGAATGACACCAGAAGCTTAGCCAATTGTTAAAGTCAATTATTTTGTCCTTGTACTGTGGTGTCATTCTGGTTGATGGCAGGATGCTACTCAGGGCTAGGGTCATACCAGCCTGGGCTACAAGATCGAAGAGCTCCTCCATGTCTCTTTTCATGTAGTCCAGGGAGGTACATCTCAGGTCATTCACACCAACATGGACAATGACAGAGTCATATTTGTACTTGTTGTGGAGTGACCTGAGTGTGTGCATTATGTGGCAGATCCTGGCACCTCACAGGCAGCTGACAGTAACTTTTTCCTTGTTTAGCCTGGTGAGTGGAACATCAGTGTGCCTGACTATAGAGTCACCTATGACTAGAGTGTTGGGTGCGTTATGCCTTATGGGCTGTAGTTGAGTGGCACACTGAGTATGTGGGCTATGTGTCATTTGGGTTGTGTTGGGGGGGTGGAGGTTGCTTGCATTTCTGCTTTGGAGGTCTCTGTTGTTTGGGCAGATTTGTACTGAGAGCCTCCACGAATGTAGGTATGTGTTTTATGGTTCTGTGTGTGTGTTTTGGTGGTGTAGGTTTTGAGGGACTATGTGATGAGTATGGTGTGGTGCAAGTGTTTACTTTCTCCTCTTGACTGTCTAGGCCAGTCTTTGGTAAAGAGAGCCTTGCTTCCAGTTTGGCTATATAAGTGCGTCTCTCACAGCTCATAGTGTTGGGTGGTAGGAGGAGAGGGTTGTCTGTGTACATGAGGCAATTGCTGCATTGTCCCAAGATGCCCAGATTCATCAGGTAGACAGGAGAAAACACCAGGAGCTGACCTTTAGACATGCCTGAATAGGTGCTTATTTATTAAGTGCTAAAAACTGTTTTCCTCTAGACAAGTGAGGAAAGTTGAGTGCTGTAGTAATTTGTAACTTATTTAGTGCTTATAATGAGTTCTGAACAAGTGCTGAGATCAAAGAAACAGAAGAGTGCTAAAACTAAAAAGCTGGCTAGTTGCAAGGGAAATTTTGAAGAACAGACTTTATGGCGCCAGGAATAGTTTAACCCCAGTTAAGTGGGGGGGGGGCTTAGGAGCTCACAAACAGTCCTGGACACAGCAAACCCATATCTGACCTGCCACAGGAAAGGGGAGAAGCAAGCTTAGAATATTTTTTTCCAGTAAAGTGGAAATGGAGAAAGCTGGAACAGAAGTTAATTCAACATTAATAATCTGAGTGGGATGGCCTTCACAAATGTTCTCTATTAGATTGAGTGAACTAATGACACTAGACTGGGAGGAGTGTCACAGATCAAATATACAGTATGGGCGGGCAACTGCAAAGCCACCAAGTATAAGAACACACAACACTAGGGAGGGTGAGTGGGAAAAATTACAGTTCCTAGCTGTAGCCACTAAATGAAAGTTTTAAACAGATCAAGGAGCAGACTCAAGAATGCTTTTAACTGTAACAGACAAAAATGCATAGAAAAGCTCGGATAGAGCACTCACCAACAGAAAATACAACTCTCAGTATGAAAAAGCAGTTTACAGTTAAGTAATGTTAAAACGGTATAAAACAGTACATAAATGTAGTGAAACAATAAAAAAAGCTTTATAACAGTGCAAAAATATAGTAGATCAACTGTATAGCACAATTATAAGTGTTTCAGAAGTGCAGTTCAGTGAAATAAGTGTAAGAAATAACTTAGCCTGCTCTTGGAATCTTAAAGAATTTCCACTTATGCAATGCAATCCAGAGCCTGACAATACAAGCAGAACCTTTATAAGACACAAGGTTTATATAGCAGTAAGAATGGAGGAGTTGGAAGATCAGATTACTACTCTGCCCCTGCTATTACCCAATCACTCATACAGAAGGTCAGGAGGCCTTGTTGCTCTCAATAATAATGAAGACAATCAGCAGAAAATGGCTGCCAGAAACACAGGAAACTCAAACAAAACTTCCAGCCTAGACAACAGGCCTCTATCAAGATTATGCCACCTGAGCAGAACACAGAAACCTGACTTTAAAAGCATAGAAAGAACACCCACAAAGAGGAAATACAAGTCTCAGTATGAAAAAGCAGTTTACAATTTAGTAATTTAAATAAAAAAGCAATTATAGTAATGCACACTATTACAGTTCCTAGCTGTAGCCACTAAATGAAAGTTTTAAACAGATCAAGGAGCAGACTCGAGAATTCTTTTAACTGTAACAGACAAAAATGCACAGAAAAGCTCGGATAGAGCACTCACAAACAGAAAATACAACTCTCAGTATGAAAAAGCAGTTTACAGTTAAGTAATGTTAAAACAGTATAAAACAGTACATAAATGCAGTGAAACAATAAAAAAGCTTTATAACAGTGCAAAAATATAGTAGATCAACTGTATAGCACAATTATAAGCATTTCAGAAGTGCAGTTCAGTGAAATAAGTGTAAGAAATAACTTAGCCTGCTCTTGGAATCTTAAGGAATTTCCACTTATGCAATGCAATCCAGTGCCTGACAATACAAGCTTCTTCATCTTTTCTTCAGTGATATATCACAAAATGTATTAGTTTTTAAAGCCATTACAGGAAAATATATGGCATAGCTAAGTATGTTACAGCTTTCAGAGCTGTAAAGCACTTTGCCCTCTTGCACTTCTTTTTTTATCTTATCTTGTATTATGTTAAAGTATATAACACCCCATGTACTACAAAGAATAGTGTGTCAACACTAATTGCATTACAGCTTTTAAAGCTACAAAACAACACTCATACATGTTCTCTCTCTGTCTCTCTGTCTCTCTCTCTCTCTCTGACTAGTAAATCATGGAGAAGGTACAGCACTATGTACTGAAAAGAATTATGACCGAGTCCTTCTGATCATAACTAAGCAGTTATATGTTCTCAACAACTATGTCAAAATTCTCCTGAGCTTTGCTTTGTGCTGCTTTTCAGCACCCATTTCTAGAAATGTATAACAATTATGATGACAGACCTTTTCAACTTCTTTTATATGAGGCTGTAGGATTAAGAAATAGTGTTCCCTGTAGTTAGATAAGGTGAAGAAGTGGCAGTTTTTTATTGACTGCTGTTTGAAGGGAGTTTTTATTTTGAGCAGGGTAATATAATGGGGTGGTAATAGGTATGGAAAACTGGAGACCTGAGGCTCACCTTGTTTCACTGGGTAGGAGGTGAGTATATTTATAGGCAAATAGAAGTGGATGGAAGACAAACTTTATAACTTGTATGACAAACGAAGAGGCCTTTCTACCTTTGCTGAGAGTAACAAAAGTGTTAAGTTGGCCTTTCATTGAAAAGGTAGGCATTATGGAAGGTCTTTGAAAGTGCAAATGAAATGCTCTTTGTCCTTTTCTAATGCATCTTGGCTTAGTAACATTGATGCCTGTATGGTGACTGATTTAAGTTTCTGAAAGCAAATATAGTACAACTGTTCACAGGACCAGCTGCAATGCATTGTGTTTCCCATGATTAAGGGGGGAAAAATCTCAGTTGCAATGGCTTTTAAAGAGTGGGAGTACAACTGTTTTGTGGACCCTCAGTAAAGACCTAAAACATCTACTGCAGTCACCAGCAGAGATGCAGTATTGTCCCCTAGTAAAACAAAAAAGTTCACTTTTAATTGGTGCCAAAGTCTAAGAATGCTGTTTCCAGGCCCTTAAATGAAAAATTAGAAAGCATACTGCAATGGTCTGCAGAGATACTGTGTTCACCCAAAAAAAGCAGCTCAGTTGTGAAGGGTGACAAAAGCTGGCAGTGCAACTCTTTCCCAGGCCCTCAGTGAAAAATAAGAATGCATACTGCAGTGACCACCAAGGACATAGCGTTTTCCCTACAAAAAAAATGTCAGATGAAATAGGTACAGAAGACTTTTACAGCAATTGTTCCTGGTCCATTGGTGAAGAATAAGAACACCTACTGCAATGTACATGTCTCTTCCTATGTGGTTATTCCCTGTACAGCTGCATCATACTAGTAGGAAGCTGTTATATGTTCTTGGTTATAAACTGCTGGAAAGGGTTGGAATCTCTGTTTCTCTGTGTTGCCATTTTAGTTAACGTACTCTTTCCATGTTTCTTCCTTCTGTCTGGAATAGCAGCTTTCCATATTAATAAGTTATTCCTTTGGCCCTTCCTTAATTAAACTATAGCCCTGTACTTGTCCTCAGGCTTCTCTACTCTTTTGTTAATATAGGGTCCCACTTAACACTTTTCTTGTCTGCCGCAAGTGATTTTTCATTTTACTTGAAGGTTGCAAATCACTGTGAAAGCTGACTCTGTGACAATACAAACCACTCTACTTCAGTCCTCTTCCCTGCCTCCATCTTCCCCTCCACAGGCAAAAATACCTTTATACTAAACAAGCCATAAACCAATCAACCACATGGTCACTCTCCAGAAAATACTACTGTTTGTCTAACTAATGTTGCATCACATTCCTTAAATATACCTCTCCTAACACCAACCTTTAACAACCCTAACCTCTAGCTATACCTTCAATCTAATTCTTCTTTCACTATTCTCATACCTCCAACAGCAATAAGAGTTTGTGCCGAGTAACCCTTTCTCTCTTCCTTCTCTTCTTGTGACAAGTACAAAACCTCTTCCTCGGATCACCTTTGCTAAGTTTATTTCATCATCCCTTACTCCATCTTTATAGCCATTGGTGAAAACAAGATCTCCTTGACAGTTTTCCATGCTCTTTCACTTATAACAGTTGGTGGAAGCAAGGGCTCCTCTACAATAGCTCTCACTGTCTTTTCTCCATTCTCACTGCTCCAAGTAGCTGCAAAACCTAATTTCCTCTAACTCTTCCTCTCCTTCCATCTCCCTCTTCATTAAATCCATCTTCTCTCTTTTTATGCCCTGCTTTTAGTGACAGCAAGCACTCAACTGCATTCATGCCTATTTATAACTGGATTAATTTAAATCTACCATCAGCCATTTTCTTCCACTGCAAATAGATGAAAAGAATTGTGTTGAAACACCTTTCAGCAATACATAGAAACAATATTTTTTTACAGGGGGTCTTGAACCCCACACCCACAACTACCTACTCTGGGGTCAGATAACAGTGGAGAAAAAGGAAGACTCCAATGTTGCCAAAAAGTGTTTCAGCACAATTTCTTCAGTCTATCAGCAGTCAGAGAAACACCCATCAATAGACAGACTACATCTCTTAATTATTAACAAACCTCGCTCCTTTTAGTGACTACAATAGGTATCAGCTCTAGCCCTTTCTCACTAATTTCCAGTAGATCTTGGTAGCAAAAAGGGTTCCACTACCCTATTTATCACTGATCTTTCTATATTCAATTCTTTATTTGGTCATTGTAGTTCCTCCATGTTTCCCCACAAGTAACCCTAAAAGTAAGAGGTAATATATCTCCAACTCCAATTAAACATATAATTATCTATCCACTCTCAGCCTACAGTGGCACTAGAGGCTGATTTCTCTCTTCCCTGTTCACTTCCAAGCTCTTTGTTTCACCATAAGTTATCTTCTCTATCCATTAACAATTTTTATAGTAAAAAGGTCACATATCACACATTCTCACCTACCTCACTTATTCCTCTTTTTACTACCAGAGCCCATCCACTACTTTCTTCTAGCTCCTCTTTGACTACTCTTGTGTGAGATGAAAGCCCTTGCACTTCCTATCCCCCCTCTCCTAATGATCACCTTTCATCTGCCTTTGTTGGCACTGCTTCTCCCTACTTTATACTGTTACTTCTCTAATCTGCCTTGGGTGGCAGTACAGTTCTCTCCCCCTGAATTCAGCTGTCAAGTCTTCTTTCAGTCTTTTAATTGCAGAAAAGTCCTTACCCAAGATTCTGCATCTTGTTTTCATTCAGTCTCTGGTGACAGCAAAGTATTCTTCAATCTTTCTCATGCTGTCAGTTCAGCAATCATCAGCTTGTGACAAGCTCTGCTCCCCCAGTTCTCTTCTCCTTATCTGCAGCTTAGATTTTAACGCTGTTACCTCAATACTCAGTTACTCCTTTTCTCCTCCTCCATATTCCCAACCCTATCCTTCTTTTTGTTCACTCACCTGCTCATCACTGTCTCTCTCTCATACTCCATTCCCTACTTCTTTCTAACTATCTCCTTTTCCAATGCAACTGAAGCTCCTTCTGAAATATAAGATCTGCAATGGACATTTCTTCCACTGAGTTAATATTCCACCATCACCTCCTTCTTATTATTCTTTCTAGTGACACTGGAACTGATCCCAACCTTCCTCTGTATAGCATTCCAAACTACCATATTCTTCATTCCAATCATCACCTTCATCGTTTTCATCCTTCAAGGAAACTACAAATTTGAACTGATTTGAACTGTTAAATATTGGTGTGATTATCTTACTTCATGGCACAGAGGAAAAACCCTGGCTGTGACCCAGGCAGCTGGGGTTTGTTTAGAGATCCCTGACAGTAGAAGAGCAAGGCAAGGAGGCAGAGGAGTGAAGGTGTGTGGCATGCTTGACTCTCACAGAGGGGGTATTATGGAATACATGCACTAGGAGGCACACTGAGTGGTGCATTTTCTGTGCTGAAAACTAGGAGAAAATGTCACTCTTGCTTCAATCGGAGGTACAAGGCTGCTTGAGATGATCATCCCTTGTAGAACTGAGGGCATGCCCTTTGTTGTCACCCCATTGCATACCCTGTTCCTTGCATTTAATCAAATACAGACAAATGATAGGGCAGTAGGCACTCTCTCCTGATGGCTGTGTGAAGGATGGCCCTTCTTCATCTGTAATGGGGAATAAATGAACCAAATGACTGTGAAGAGGCTGGTGACTGAAAAACAGCAGGGGTAGAAATGACACAAAACATATTGGTGGAATAAACCATAAACCTAACTGCCTTCACAACATCTTACAGCTTCATAACCTTAACTTTGTGCTCACTCAGTGATTTGCATAAAGGAAAACTCTCACAATATAAGGCTGCACTTTTGTATATGTCTTCACATTGGTCATCCCAGTCTTTGATGGGTGGGTGAATCCTCCTCTCTAAAGACCACCTCTTGTGCATCCTTCTTGCTATCTCATATTCCAGTGATTAATTCAGTCCCAGCTAGTTTGTGGATGACCACTGAGCACTGTTATTGCATACCTCCACCTCCCACCTTCTCTTTTGAGACCCTGCACCAAAAATTGTTTCCTACTCATCAACAAAACTAATATACTGATTTTTAGTGATTCCAGTGTTAACTACTTAGGTCCTCTCAAGCAAGAATCTAAGGAATGCTTTAACTGAGCTTAAAGTTTGCCATTATGCCTAATAGCCATCTAAGCCTTGCTTTACCTCCATTAATTATCCCCTCATTGACCAAGTCTTTTCCAAAACTCTAAACAGAATGCATACACCACAAATATTTTCCTCTATCCCCAGTTATCCCCACCCTGGACTACTACCCTAACCTAACAAAAGATATAAAGCCCTCATCTACCATTTTCTGTATTATGAGAAACAGGTTCACTACTCAGATTTATGGTAGTAATGACTACTTCCACTCAGATTTACTATATTAATAAGTATTTCCACTCAAATTTGCCATTTTAATGACTATCTTTACTCAGCTTTGATGGATCAATGACTATTTTCAGTCAAATGTATTATATTGACTATTTCCTCTCAGATTTGCTGTATTAATGACTATCTGTTTTCAGTTGAATAGATCCTCCGACCATCTTTCCTCTATTAATTCTGCTTTGGAAGATCTTACCAGTACCATCCTTTATATTATAAACATTTTGGAAAAACTTTCAGGTAAATGAAATACCTGAGAGAACATAGGATGTCCCCCAAACTCTTACAGTTACTCAAAGTTACGAATGATGCCTGAGTATCCAGAAACAAAACTGTATATCCACATCTAAAGCATAGCAACTCTCCCTGTGTAGTACTTTAAAAAAGGAAAATTCAGAGCAGACTGAAGAACTAGGCAATGTGTACTTCTAAACATTCCCAGATATTTCTACTCAACCCTAATACACAGTGATGACTTCATATCTGCATTTTCATCTTCCCAACACATTCCATTCTAAAGTTGTTCCGTGTATCCTTCCACTCTGTAAAACAAATTCTACAAAACAAAATGACAAACTCCATGATGATCTACTAATCCCAGTCAGTTGGGTGCTGACAATTTCTACCATGGGTTCCTTAAACTCTACACATACTACATTTCTCCCCCTTTCTGTCATCCCTTGAAACAATCTCCATATCATAACTGTTTCCTAAGAAATGGAAAGTAGCAGGCAGTTTTACCCTTTCTTAACTCCCCCTCCCATATACCAGACTTTTGTCCTATTTATCTTTGACCTCCTTTAGTTAAGTCTTTGAAGAAAGCTATATATTGCCAAGACATTATATTTCTTAACTGTCAGATTATCTCTGAGTTCCAGTATAGTTTCACATTAGGTAGAAGTAGTCAGATAATTTTCTTCTTAACCGATTCCATTTCTACAGCCACAGGCAAAGTCCTTTCCTTTTTTCCCCTCTTCATTGATGATACTAAAGTGTTTGATTTTGCATACCATCAGCTTCTGCTTAGCTCATTTCAGTCTTCATTATGCAATTTTTTCTAATGGGATGACTAAATGGATTCTGGCTACTTCTCTGACAAATCTTTCAAAGTGAAAGTCAACCCTAACATTCCCTAACTGTATTTTATCTTGAGTTCATTAAGAAGCTGTCTTTGTCCTGCTTTTGTTTGCCACTTTCAAAAATGCACTCCTGTCTAACTTCCATCTCATCAAAATCTCAATGCACAGTGTCACCTTGCCCTTAGTTGCTATGATTTCTCCACTAACACTGTAACGTCTAATCTTCAGCATCTCCCAACTCTCCTCTACTGACTGGAGGACAGACATTTTATCCTAAAGTTGTAACAATTAAAAATTTGCTTTTAGAAACCTGGCCAGACTCAGATCATTTACTCTCAAGAAAATTTCTCACTTATCAAAATCCATTAAACTTGTTCCTACCTCCAGATACCTCAGCGTTAATCTAGATCCAACATTTATTTACTTCACATGCTAGTGTTTTTAAAATAAAATCAATCAATCACTTTCTGCTTGTTTGTGAATCTCTGGATTTCTTATCCCTGAAGGTCATTCCATGACAAGGAAGAAAACGTTTTGAACTGACTTGAATATGGTGTCCCACTTCCTGCCAACTCATGCTATCTTCAACATTTGAGCATCAAGAGGCCACTCTTGTTCATACAGATTATCTAGCAATAATGGAAAATTTTTGACTTTCTTATTCTAACTTTAAACTTCTAAATCCTGTAGCTTAACACTACTCTCCAAACGGCATCAAAATAACTCCCCAAAAGGTTCCACTCATATACAGAGAGCCCATATAGATGGAGTCCTTATTCTAAACAGATCCTCTAATAAGACTGCTAGCATTGACTATGCCTTCCCTATCCTATGACCTAAGGACTGGGATGCCCTCATCCCCAATATAGGTAACTTTGACTCACTTCAGGATTTAGAGTTGTCCTTCTAGCTCATCTCAAGGATAGGGCAGCCTTCCCATATTTTCCTTCCACTTATACCTACCTCCTGATATGATTATGGACATAGAAGGCAAATGAGTCAAAAAATTACACTTTGCCAATATTTACTTCATGCTGTACAAAGCAGGGCAATCCTGGAGTAAATTTATGGGCAGCCTACCAACCACCCAGGTTTAATATAAAGGATGCTAGGCTGTCACTTTGTTTAACTTGTAAGGGAAGTCTGTCCCAGTGGTGGAGTAGGCATTGTGTAATGATTTTGTCTCCAGCATGTTTTCTGTATATGCTGGCTGGAATTTAAGTCCCTATTTCTGGTATTACTGGAGCTATTTGACTTGAAAACATAGAAGAGATCATGGAGGATAGGTTTGTAATGCTGTGGAATGTAAGATGTACAGCAGGCCACAAAGGCTTATAAGAAACTGCTAAATAGAAAGATTTTCTAACTGATGCAGCACACAAGGGTGTCAAGTATAGGTAGTCAAACCCAAAGCATGAAACACAATCTGAAGTGGAAGCACCAGCAGTGCAGTGGTGCTTCCACTTCGGATTGTGTTTCATGCTTTGGGTTTGACTACCTCTACTTGGTACCTTTGTGTGCTGCATTGGTTTCTTTGTCGTTTTGGGTACCTGGCCTCTTGTATTTTCTAACTGATGTTACTACAAGGTGGTTGAAGAAGAGGAAACTGTCAACCAAAGATCCCAGATCCATGACTACATTATCATTTTGTACAGGGATTGTGGCTATAGTGTCCATTTTGGGAGAGCGCTATTTACCAAATGTGACAATATTAAACTTCATATTTAATTGTAATGCTTTTTCCATGCAACAGTTCTTTATGAGGGTTTGTTCTTGCTGTAATGAATGGGTATCAGAGGGAGATTTGACAAAATGCCCAGTTACAAATGTATTTATCCAACAATTTGGACTCCTAGACTGGAGATCAAAGAAGAAAAGGCCAAAAAGTACTAAGACCCAGGGCACACTACTAATAACCTTCACAGATTTTGAGGAGACACCTTCCACCTTAACTATGTGGGTTTATCTTTCCACAAATTGGGTATTAACATCACCAAGTATGCATCTGCTTTTAAGGCATTTAACCTATTAATGATGACAGTATGGGGCAGAGTATTAAATGCTTTGGCCAGATCCATATAAGCCAAGTGAAAAGAATGATTGCTGTTTACAACTTATGTGACCTTTCTGAAGTTAACTACATTTAGTAGGTAAGACCACCCTCTTACAAAGCCAAACTGATTTGGGTCTTGCCTGATAAGGGTGTTGATGTCATAGTTCATGAGGTCAGATATTATGTGCTCATTGTTTTTTTTAGGCTAATGCATCACTTCCTGAGTGTGTGGTAGGGCCACCCTTGTGGAGGTGCATCATCGCTGCACTTTGTCATACTTTAAAGACAAATCCTACAGCTAAGCTTAGGTTAAAAAAATTAACAAGTACCTCCACAAGAGTATGTTTGATGCTATTTGGATTCAGGTTTGTGGGCTGTGGATCATTTCCCAGTCGTGACATTTAGTTGGGAACACATGACGGAATGGGAATTCAGCTGCAGAGACACATGGTTGTAGCAAATTCACAGTTGGCACAGAGAAGCATACAGTATCATGCCCATAGCGGCAATAAATATCTGCAGGGGGAAGAAATACTGTCCATGGCCCCCAAGGATCCTACGGATGGCAGGAAGTATGCTAACCACCCACAACTGGATGCCCAGATGGAATATTGGTTACAGAGAAATAGTGCTTACAATGGACAACTCCTTTATTAATGTAGCAGATTTAATAATTAGTGTTTATCTACAACTTGTAGAAGTGTACAAAAGTGTGGAGGAAATTGTCTGCATTGCCATAGCCATAGTTCTGCCCCAGTATGTGTTTTAGTCACACACTCTCGAGACACAATGGCTCTCCTGTTGGGAGTAACAAACATTCCCCTGAGCAACGATTCTGTGTGGGCATCCATCAGTTTTTGTTCTTGCTAAAGCACTGTAAGAAGAGCAGAGTGATGTACAGTAGGCCATACTAGTAACACCTTCACCCGCCACTTGCATGCCACGTTTAGAATCGGGTAAGAGAAAAGGCATTGCTGGCTTACTGGGGTGGGGTTGGGGGGGGGACTATGGAGTGTACTTCTTGGCAAAAGTCCTTGGATGCTGTGCAGTTATCCATTTCTTGGCTTTGGAAAGACCCTTGCACTTATATTTCCTAGTTTCAAAATATTGATTCCATGTCCTGTTGCAAAAAATCATTTTACTTTTTAATTCGCTTGCCATAAAGAGTATATTTGTTGTTCATACACTATGAAGTTTGATAGGAATTATATTATTTATTAAATCCACTATAATATTATTGAATAGAGGTAATGCTGATTTTAAGTTGGCACCATTCCATAGGAAAGAGAAAGTGATGGTTATTATTTGTTGATCACTTATTTTGGGAGTAAGTGTTTTAGGTATCTTAGTTGAATGTAGTTGTATGATTCAATAAACAGGATTGTCCTGTTAATGTTTTCATTATCCATCACACAACATGCAAATGAGTATAAAGATTTCTGTTTTAAAATAGTCCAAGCTGATATCTGACAGGCAGTAGCCAAATATGCACATTTCAGTCTAGCTACAAATTCTAAGGCATTGTGAACATTTATATCACTATCAGAGACACCAAGGCACCTTTAAATATTGACATTGGACTGATGCCTGAGGAGGAATAAGAAATAATTTTAACTTACTGTGCCATATGACAAAATTATGTTAAATTAAACATGAGAGCACTGACTGCATCATCCAGCTCTGAAGTATATATTGTCAAAGTATAAACACTTACAAAGCCCAAAGTTTTCTGCAAAATGTATCCCACGGCATGAAAGTGATAATAATGGCATATGCTTCTGAAAGAATTTAGTTTTAACTACAATTCAAACCTCCATTAGTAATGACCTTATCCTCCCCACATAATACACTCTTAAAAGGCACTAAGTCACAGATATCTGTGGTAAAGCGTTAAGATTTTGCACAGGAAGTAAACACAGAAAAAATAACAGCCACACAAGCCAGTTATCTTCATATCAAATGAATTATAAAGTGCATGCATCTTAAAAAAAACCTCTTTAGCAACAGCAGCCTTGGGAAGTGCATATGCTGATTTCTCTTCTTTTCATTTTGGGCTGCTGTTTAAAAACACTTTTTTTTTTTTTGAAGTCATACTTAGGGAAACAAATGTTTCACAATTCCATTTAGCATTCAGTCTATATAGGATGCAGTAATCATAACTCTTTTTGTCTAAGTCATGAAATATACTAAGTTCTGTCATGGAGAAGAAATATGCCATGATAAAATAATACATATGCTGGCTTTCTTTGTCATAAAGTAGAAACCATCACCCCCCCATCGCATTTAAAATTAGTATTTAACATTGGCTTGTACTAATCTTAGATTGCATATTTTTCTTAATTAGGGTAATAGTCTGTAATTTATGAAATGTGTGAGAGGCAATTACTGATTGTGAATTAATTTAATTGGTTTCTTGTTTTGGAACTATAGGCTGTGATTTCTCAGGGCAGAAATATAGCACTGATGCAGTATGTATTTATTCTGCAGTCCCGCTTGTTCACAGAACAGCATATTTCATATGCCCTTCATTTAAGAGGTGAAAGTATGTTGCCCAAAATAAATAAAGACAGGACTTCAATACCTCTCTAAGACAATAGTTTCAGTTTAGGATATCATAAATTATTTCAACTTCTTTAGATTTGTACGGCTTAGAAATGTATGCTTACTGACTTGTGTGACCAGAGGAAGTGTTTGTTGATGTGATAATACATTTTTTGGAGGTTTAGAAAGCTGGCACACTATGTATCAGTGTAGGATAATACATTTTTGTGAATTCACTGAATTACAGCCTGTATTTCTACTAAGGTGTTGTACCTTTACTGAGAAGGGGACACTTAATGCTGATTAAGGATCAGAACCACAGTGTGGTATGAAGCAATAATCAGGGAAACAAGCTGTTATCACTCAAAACCACACAGTCATGAGTCTGATGTCCACAGTCTATATTTACAGTCTGTGCATGTCACTTGAAGTTGTGTGCAACATGGAGTCTCAAGGCTACCCCTGATGCAGGCAATTGTACCTATCATGACCTAAGTATATGTAATCAGAATTTCTGTTTGTTTTATTTGTTTTATTTGATTATTAGCTATGTCCTAAGAGACTATCTGTAGGTACAGTGAAATAGACAATAAACTAAACAGTGGAATATGGGTAAACCTACATATATACTGTCAGGAATACAAAGCTCAGGATATGGAATACAGAATATATATATTCATTGTGTCCTTTCCGACAGGTGGTGTTACCATGTTCCCTAAATTTTAACAGCATTTACACAGCAAGATAATAACACTAAGGTATGAATGCTGATTATGTCAGAAATAAAAATAATATACAAACCAGAAATTGATGGTGTAGCGATATCCAAATAAACACAGAGTAAGTAGTCAAAGGCAATACTGTGTGCTGTGATGCAGAATAGTGTTTTTTTTGTCTGAAATATAAACACTTTATTCAGCTGTAGGATATGATTTTAGCAGCCAGTGTGACACATAATTAGAAAGGAAATACTATCCCATAGTTTCATAAAAATAAGAGCAGCCAGAGTTTTGTTGGCTGTTGAAAAACTAGACAAGATGCTTCTTGAAGAATGAAAAATATAAAGCCATTAGATATGCTGTGTGTCTATGCAGTGGCAGTGAAATGTTTTAATAGCTTTTATACTGGACCATTGATTTGTTTGCAACCTTAGTGTACTTTTATTATTCAGAATATGCATTCCACTCACCCCTTTTCTCTGTTATCTTTAGCTGATTCCTTCCAATGGAGGTTCTTTTGAGTTTGTACTCAAATGCCCAGTGGGTGTGGCATAAACATTTTTAAAAATGAAGTTATCATCTTTACAGTTCAGACAAATGTTTAATATGTCTAGAACCGTAAGTGTTACTAGAAAATTATAAATGTCAAAGTATTTAGCTCAAAGTAAGCTTTACAGCAGTTGTATTTGATTCTAAGTCTTAAACTGGATTTTATAAGCCACAGTAACTACAGTAAATATGAATTACGTAATTTTGTATAAACATCCTATAATAACCCCAGTAACTATTCAAGCAATACATATACTGCTAGCAGCATTTTCTTCAGAGCTATGAACTTTTCTATGCAGCTAAGCAGTTCTCTGTGTGCCACTTGCTTGCTGAGATATTTGAAGAAATATTAAAATTATTAGAAGACAAATAAGTAGCAAACAAATAATATAGCAATAACCCACGCCTGGGTATGGGTAATGCTGGATTTACCCACGGTTGGCGTGGTTTGGTTCCGAGGGCGAAGCCCGAGGGACCAAACAAAGCCAACCGTGGGTAAATACAGCATTACCCACACCCAGAAGTGGGTTATTGCTATTATATCATGACATTATTTAAGAAAAGAAACTATTACTTTTCTTAAATAATGGCATAGTATAATGCCTGTTTACTGCCCTTCTGCAGATGTCTGGCATCTGCGGCAGTACATCAGAGCTGTGGGCAAAAGCAACGGAGAAAGCAAGATCTCCGTTGCTTTTTTTTTACTGTTTTCGCTATGTTAAATGGGTTTAACATAGCGAGACAGTTTTAAAATAAGCAACGGAGATGTCCGTTGCTTATTTTAAAACTGTCTCGCTATGTTAAACTCATTTAACATAGCGAACAGTAAAAAGCAATGGAGATCTTGCTTTCTCCGTTGCTTTTTTTTTTAAAACCTGTCCCGCTATGTTAAATGGGTTTAGCATAGCGAGACAGCTTTAAAATAAGCAATGGAGATCTCCGTTGCTTATTTTAAAGCTGTCTCGCTATGTTAAACCCATTTAACATAGCAAGACAGTGTTTTAAAAGTAGAGTTATACTAATGGAAAAAAGTCCGGGCGACCGGACCTTTTTCCATTAGTATAACTCGATTTACAATGTGCACGCTGGCCAATCAGTGTGCACGTTTTGGGGGGGTCATGGTATAATATGCAATATCTCATTTTCTGCAGTATGCAGAGGTGAAATCTCAATAAAGTTGTATTTGTCATTGTGCAAGCTTTAAGATGAAATCTTCTAAAGCCTTGTAAGTAGCATATTTTTGGAATTATTAATGCAAATATGAACAAACAATATTCGACACCTAGAAATGTCAGCAGAATTTAACTGAAGGAATGCCTGAAAGCATCACTCAGCTGTAATGATTTAAAGTAGACTTGTAGAAACTGGGCTGTCAAATTCTAACTGCAAAGTGAAACTGACCTACTGAAATGACTTAAGTGAGAGATGACAGAGTCTGGAGAAGTTGCACATACCAGTAATAAATGCTGACCACGTTAGTGCACATTTCCTGGGATTAACGTAAGGAATTTGATTGGTTCCTCAGTTATTAGTACACATTTATTAATTTTCTGCTAAGTGTGGTAGAAAAGAAGCAATCCATATCAGGAGATTACTTGGTGAGAGGTAGATAATCAATTTCCTGTTGTCGTTTGCCAAGGCCTCACATGCACAGATACACACAAACAGTCCTATTATATATATCAGACTGTTTCTTTTTTTCATAATTGTGGGGTCTTAAAGTGAGAAGATGTAAATATCAGATGTGTAGGAGAAGTCATTCCCATATATGGGTTTGGGAGAAGGAATACAGGGTGCAAGGGACTTGTTCCCAAGTCAAAATATATTTTTGAGTTTGCCTACCTGTTCAATAAAGGCATAATTGGCAAGACAGTGGTCATTTGAGAGGCTGGTATTCTGTCAGTTCTGCAAATTCTGACTGCAACTCAATTAGCTTCCCTAGAAGCAATGCTCAAGACACAGAACAAAAATGTATGTATGTATGTGTAAGATATCCAATGGCTATAGCACCTTGATGAAAATGATGATGTGAGGATTGTGTGTCTTAGGAAGCTCTGGTTATGTGGGCCACATGCAGAATTTTTTACCTTATAAGTAACATGAACTTTACTTTTTGATTCTACCTGTGCTTGAGATGCTAATTCTGATTTAATAAGGAATTTGTGAATTAATTACACTTGAAATAATTGTATATAAGCACATTAATATGAAAACTGCCATTCATAAGAAATACCCAGAGTTACTAAAAAAGTTTCAGGTACATGTGAACTTCTGCAATCAATCAATCAATCAATCAATCAATCAATCAATCAATCAATCAATCAATAAAGTCTTTGCATTTTATAAAGACCTAGAAATATTATCATAGTGTAAATTAAGTCTTACAATTTTATAAATGTGATGAAGCCAAACAATTGTTTTATCTGTTAATGGCAAAGCCATTTGCAGATTTTTTTTAATTGACATGCTCTGTGATATTTGTAAGTACAATAAATCTAGCATACTCAGGTTAAATAGTTAGCAACAGCCCTTCTATGTAAACATGCATACACAAACCCAATATTACTCAGACAGTCTGAAGAATATACTCATAAAAACCTTACTTGTCCCCTCATAAAGCCATAAGCTTACCAAAACCATGACATATTGAATCAGGGTTTCTCAAACCCAAATGACCATGAGGACTGTATGAGGACTAGCATATACAGTCAGGGGCAATAATCTGAAAAACAGAAAGAAAGGTAACCAATATAGCCAAGAGTGCAACGCAGCAAATTCCCTTACATAGTATTGTGCTGCTTTGAGTGCTGATTGATTAATCAGTGCAACAAGTCTGTAAACAGACTTTCAACTGACCAAATAAGTGACATGGATTTCTGAGTCTTTGCAGTCAGTGTTACATAGAAATTAGGTGAGCTCCTCCAAGCAGATGATGCATGGTGGTCTTCTGCTGACAAACATTCCTGGACAACCCACCATCAGCAATTAAGAGTGCACAAAGTCCATCCTTGCCCCTAGAAAGGCAGTAATATAATTCATATCCTACCTGCTTGTCTAGCCTGCCCTTCATTCATAACAGTCATGTCCACCAGAACCAGAGAAAATGGCCACCACTCTTTGCACATCATTCCCATCCCTCCCACCCTTTTAATAGGAGTGAGCATGAATAGCTTTATTCTTCTCTTTTTCGCTGCATGAGTTCTTGCAGGTACCTGGACCACTAATCTAATCAGGTTTCCTAGGATATAGTCATGGTGTTATCCTTGTACATAAATAGAACTGCAATAGCATAATAGTTAAAAAAAAATCTAATCCACACTTGAAAGCACATAAGATTCCTGCTATGACCTGGTAAATCTACAAAAAATCATAGCATTTAGTTTTTCATTTATGTGTGAAGCAGATACATACCTTATATGATTTTGCAAACTGACTATAACAGTGTCACCTCAATATAGTGTCAAAGCTAGAGACATCTCAAAAGGTATAAAAAGGAGTAATGGTTAGTATGGTATGTCCGCTGCTCAATTGGTTTAGATGGTCTAAGAAGGTTCTCTCTCTTTTGGATATGCTACAGGATATGGGGAATTATTGAATGTCCTAGCAAGCACAGCAGCAGCATAGCTAGAGCTGGGCAAGAGGAAATTGCCCTGGGAGCAAAGTGTTGGGGGACATGATCAGCTGATCCAAATCTTTCTTTAATGCAATACTGGCTTCTAAAAGCTGGTATTGCATTTGTGGTCAACCTAAATGCTGTAGTGCTCTGTGTGTTGTCTAAACTGTAGCAACTAGTTTGCTACAGTTTTAAATAAAAGAAAAGTTTTCTTTTTTTCTAACTAAAACCTGAGCATTCTAACAGTCCATGCAGGCAGGGTATAAACTGTATCAACTGTTTGCTATGTTTGTAGCAAGCAGTTTGGTACTGTTTAAAAAGAAGAAGAATTTTATTTTGTAGTAACTAAAAACTGAGCACTGTAGCACTCTGTGCAGGCAGGGTATAAATTGCAACAACTGTTTGGTATATTTGTAGCAAGCTGTTTGCTACAGTTTAAAATGAGGAAATGTGTTTTTTGTATATTTTGTTTTGTCATAAACTAAAGTATGAGGATTGTAGCATTCAGTGCAGGTAGGGTATAAACTGTAACAACTGTTTGCTGCATTTGCATAAAGCAGTTTGCTAGAGTTTAAAAGAATATATGTTTTTTTAATATAATATGAAAGGAGGGTTGGAGGGTTGGGAGCAGGGCATAGAAATAGGACCTTAATGGCTTGCACAGGACGGAGGGGCAGCATGTCATGCATCTGGCCACCTGGTTGGTGTGCCAGAAGAAGGAATGTCTGTTTTGTTTTGTTTTTCTCAGTAGAAGAGCTCACTGGTTGGGGCACTGGTTCATAATAGCAGCCCAGGGCACTGGTTGAACCAACTATGCTTCTGAAACTCAGACAAACACAGCTGTTTGGCAAAACCCTCTCATTATCTCATATACCCTGGTATTCAATCAGTGGCTTAGGACACAGTTATTATAGACGGGGATTGAATGTCTGTCAGACTAGAATGGAATGCGCAGCCAGCCAAAGCATTTTTGTACCCTGTGGGTTTCAAATAGCTCACTGATGACTACAACTACAGATCAGAAAAAAATTATATTTTCATATTGTCATCTAAAGTCTCTTCAAATTCCAAAACAAATATACAATACAGAAAACCAGAAGTGAAGATGACTTTGCTAAATGATTGAAATCCCAACAATAAAATGGATTATTTTAAAAACTTTTTTCTATTTAAGAGATGTTGATAGATGTACCACTACTAAAATTAGGCTTACAGATCCAAAATGTGTATCAGTAATTTAAGAGCATGTCTTCCTTCATTGCTACAGATCTGAAATGATAAATGGTAGAGTTTTTGTATCTGTGATACAATTTTATAAATGTGATGAAGCCAAACAATTGTTTTATCTGTTAATGGCAAAGCCATTTGCAGATTTTTTTTAATTGACATGCTCTGTGATATTTGTAAGTACAATAAATCTAGCATACTCAGGTTAAATAGTTAGCAACAGCCCTTCTATGTAAACATGCATACACAAACCCAATATTACTCAGACAGTCTGAAGAATATACTCATAAAAACCTTACTTGTCCCCTCATAAAGCCATAAGCTTACCAAAACCATGACATATTGAATCAGGGTTTCTCAAACCCAAATGACCATGAGGACTGTATGAGGACTAGCATATACAGTCAGGGGCAATAATCTGAAAAACAGAAAGAAAGGTAACCAATATAGCCAAGAGTGCAACGCAGCAAATTCCCTTACATAGTATTGTGCTGCTTTGAGTGCTGATTGATTAATCAGTGCAACAAGTCTGTAAACAGACTTTCAACTGACCAAATAAGTGACATGGATTTCTGAGTCTTTGCAGTCAGTGTTACATAGAAATTAGGTGAGCTCCTCCAAGCAGATGATGCATGGTGGTCTTCTGCTGACAAACATTCCTGGACAACCCACCATCAGCAATTAAGAGTGCACAAAGTCCATCCTTGCCCCTAGAAAGGCAGTAATATAATTCATATCCTACCTGCTTGTCTAGCCTGCCCTTCATTCATAACAGTCATGTCCACCAGAACCAGAGAAAATGGCCACCACTCTTTGCACATCATTCCCATCCCTCCCACCCTTTTAATAGGAGTGAGCATGAATAGCTTTATTCTTCTCTTTTCGCTGCATGAGTTCTTGCAGGTACCTGGACCACTAATCTAATCAGGTTTCCTAGGATATAGTCATGGTGTTATCCTTGTACATAAATAGAACTGCAATAGCATAATAGTTAAAAAAAAATCTAATCCACACTTGAAAGCACATAAGATTCCTGCTATGACCTGGTAAATCTACAAAAAATCATAGCATTTAGTTTTTCATTTATGTGTGAAGCAGATACATACCTTATATGATTTTGCAAACTGACTATAACAGTGTCACCTCAATATAGTGTCAAAGCTAGAGACATCTCAAAAGGTATAAAAAGGAGTAATGGTTAGTATGGTATGTCCGCTGCTCAATTGGTTTAGATGGTCTAAGAAGGTTCTCTCTCTTTTGGATATGCTACAGGATATGGGGAATTATTGAATGTCCTAGCAAGCACAGCAGCAGCATAGCTAGAGCTGGGCAAGAGGGGAAATTGCCCTGGGAGCAAAGTGTTGGGGGACATGATCAGCTGATCCAAATCTTTCTTTAATGCAATACTGGCTTCTAAAAGCTGGTATTGCATTTGTGGTCAAGCCTAAATGCTGTAGTGCTCTGTGTGTTGTCTAAACTGTAGCAACTAGTTTGCTACAGTTTTAAATAAAAGAAAAAGTTTTCTTTTTTTCTAACTAAAACCTGAGCATTCTAACAGTCCATGCAGGCAGGGTATAAACTGTATCAACTGTTTGCTATGTTTGTAGCAAGCAGTTTGGTACTGTTTAAAAAGAAGAAGAATTTTATTTTGTAGTAACTAAAAACTGAGCACTGTAGCACTCTGTGCAGGCAGGGTATAAATTGCAACAACTGTTTGGTATATTTGTAGCAAGCTGTTTGCTACAGTTTAAAATGAGGAAATGTGTTTTTTGTATATTTTGTTTTGTCATAAACTAAAGTATGAGGATTGTAGCATTCAGTGCAGGTAGGGTATAAACTGTAACAACTGTTTGCTGCATTTGCATAAAGCAGTTTGCTAGAGTTTAAAAGAATATATGTTTTTTTAATATAATATGAAAGGAGGGTTGGAGGGTTGGGAGCAGGGCATAGAAATAGGACCTTAATGGCTTGCACAGGACGGAGGGGCAGCATGTCATGCATCTGGCCACCTGGTTGGTGTGCCAGAAGAAGGAATGTCTGTTTTTGTTTTGTTTTTCTCAGTAGAAGAGCTCACTGGTTGGGGCACTGGTTCATAATAGCAGCCCAGGGCACTGGTTGAACCAACTATGCTTCTGAAACTCAGACAAACACAGCTGTTTGGCAAAACCCTCTCATTATCTCATATACCCTGGTATTCAATCAGTGGCTTAGGACACAGTTATTATAGACGGGGATTGAATGTCTGTCAGACTAGAATGGAATGCGCAGCCAGCCAAAGCATTTTTGTACCCTGTGGGTTTCAAATAGCTCACTGATGACTACAACTACAGATCAGAAAAAAATTATATTTTCATATTGTCATCTAAAGTCTCTTCAAATTCCAAAACAAATATACAATACAGAAAACCAGAAGTGAAGATGACTTTGCTAAATGATTGAAATCCCAACAATAAAATGGATTATTTTAAAAACTTTTTTCTATTTAAGAGATGTTGATAGATGTACCACTACTAAAATTAGGCTTACAGATCCAAAATGTGTATCAGTAATTTAAGAGCATGTCTTCCTTCATTGCTACAGATCTGAAATGATAAATGGTAGAGTTTTTGTATCTGTGAAAGAAAACCTAAAAGCCAGAAACCAAGAAGGAAACTCGAGTAGATCCTCCTCATAGAAGTATAAATACCAGTGCATGTATATAATGTTACAAACACCCATCATATGCCATCTATACCTCCGAAAGAACTCATGGATTTCCTATCTAAACATTAGAATGTAAACATAAAAGTGAAAATATGCCAACTTTAGTAAAACAGAGGGGTGAAAAGTAAATATTTCTGAAAATAAGCTGCCTCCAGTCACATAGAGGGATAAAGTACTAACTATAGCCCAGTCATCTTGAATTTTTTTTAATGGCTAAGGCACCTGAAGGAGCTGTCAGGGCTGGTGGGGATGTACATCCTAAGATGGAGGATGTGGTGGAGGTGTTGGTGTACTGCCATAATCCCTAGAAGCAGTGGCAGAACTGTATATATAGCTGAGATGGCTTAGTGGTCATTAACTTTGGGTATGGTGTGCAGGGTCCTGGGTTTGAACCTTGCAGAGGCTGTTTGTTTGGGTTGGGAGGGTGGCCTAATGGTTAAGGTGTTTGTCTTACAAAGACAAGGTGCAGGGTTTGAGTCTCATAAGGGATAATTGGCTAGGCTTAAAATGGCTCGCAAGGGCAGTTAGCCTAGTACTAATCTATGTATCTATGTATCTATGTAAATGCATGGCCTAGGGATCATTAGACTCACAAAGCAGTGCAGCTGTGTAGAAGCATGCACTAGCATTTAGAAGGCACTGTGGACCTCTGTAGTGGGGCAAGGTTGGTCCACTACAATTTGCTCTCATTAATGGGATCCCCATGAGGGTATAAAGCATCTCCATGGTCACCTGAATGGGGGTGTATATTAGATTAATGAAGTAGCCAAACTCAGCAAGTACGGCAAGGGCACGGCATCAAAAGGGGGAATTCCAAACTCAAAAAGAAGAATGCCAGTCCAAAGTGGTGTGTATAAAACAATTTAATGTGACATAAACAGACCGGTTTCGACTACAAATACCAAGCCTTTCTCAGTGTATATAAACTTCCACAAATAGCCACATGTTATATATGAAACAGTAAATTGGTAAGCCCAGATGATTGGTCACAATTGTTCATTAAGCCCAGGGGGGAATAATAACCCCAATTTAATAATCCACTTTTTTTCTTTCATAGTAATTAAATTGTGCCAACCAGCTTTGTTACTTTTCCTGCCAGTAACTCTGTCAATCAAAGTAAATCTAAAATTCGCTGTAGGATGATTCAATACATGCTTAAATAAGGCACTAGTTGCCTTTTTATTTTTAATGTCACTCATGTGCTCACTGATCCGAAGTTTCACAGGTCTCGATGTCTGTCCTACATAAAACACAGAACATGAGGAAGTGGCCAGTTAAACAAACCACTCACTAGAGCAATTGGCAAAAAAATTAATATCATAAACCTGGCCAGTATTCCTGCTAGAAAACTCTTCGGTCTTCTCCATACGTATACAGTGAGTGCAGTGCCCACATGGAAAACACCCAACCAGTGGGTCCCCCTTAAGTGTCAATTGAGAAAGTGGCTGAACTTCCATAGACCCAGTTTTGTAATGAGCAAAAAAAGAACCCAGTGTTCTACCTCTCCTGTAACCAAAGGGACACCTTTCTGGTAGCAAGTTAGCAAGTCTAACATCCCCCAATAAAATATTCAGATTCCATTGGATAATTTGTAGCAGGTTAGGAGTGTTACACCCATAAGTGGTAATAAATCTAATATTGGACTCCTGAGAAGAATTTTTATCCTTATATTGCAACAAATCCTCTCTCTCCAATGCAGATACCTCCCTACAGGTCATAGTGATTGCACCAGGATTGTACCCCCTGGCTTTGAATCTACCCACCAGGTCACGCCTCTGATGTTCATAAGTCTCAGAATCAGAACAAATACATTTGATCCTCATGAATTGGGATTTGGGTATGTTGCATTTAATATGGGGAGGGTGATGGCTAGATGCATGCAACAAAGCATTATATTCCGGGAATTTACAATACACCCGTGTATCTAATGTATGATCAGAGTTTCTGCTGACCAAGACATCCAAAAGGTAATCTGGTTCAGATCAAAGTTGCATGTAAAATGGATGCCCCGTTTGTTACTATTAATGTAATCCAAAAATTCATTAAGAAATACAACATCAGCCCTCCATATTAACCAGCAGTTGTCCAAATAATGACACCAGATGTCAATCTTAGGCAAATATAGATTATGCAGAGGATCATAAATCAATTGTTCTTCCAAACAAGAGGGGAGTGGGGGGTATGGGAGTGTAGCCCCCTACATGGGTGAGTTTGATATACTGCAGTATGTATTTTGGTATGCATGTTGGTCCACTGTCTCTTTTCCCTGGGAAAAATAATCAGTGATTGAACATTCACTGTTTTAATCTCGACAAACAGAGGTCTGATGGATTTCTCATTCAATGACTGGACATAGACCCCATATTTATGGATACTTATAATATAACTCATATGTATTTACATATGCATTTATCTATGATGTAGGATAACATTTAAGTTGAAGTTTTTTTACCCCCCCCCCCCCTCCCCAGCTACCTGATCATTCCAGAGGCTCTTCTTCCTTCACCCAATTGCCCTTTGTTCCTCCTGAGTGACAGGGACCTGTCCACCAGGGTAAACTCATCATTCTTCTCCATAATGGGACACACTTCACCTCTGACAGAGTGAGTGCTATGACCCATTTGTTCCCTGCATGTAAACTCTCTGGTGTCCACATTTAGGGTTATATTATAAAAATCATGTATTTATTCAAAAGTAGTTCAGAATGTTAATCAAAACTGAAGTATTTCATGGATGGATCAACATTTTTTTATTTATGTCTATTGGCTTCATATAAAAGAAACACATGTTTAGCTATCTTGCTTTCTAAAAGCCATTTTTAAAGAATGCAGATTAATGCAGGGTAAACAAAAAAAAACACGTAGACAGACTTGGTGGAATTTTTTATGTATGGGATAATTTTTAGATGGTTAAAATCCTGAATATACACAGGGTGGTACACAGGTCCTTCTCCTATAGAATGAATATATAATTTATATGCTAAAATATATAAGATATAATATATGCGGTCAAGTGTAAATGCCAGAAGTGAAATAAATTCTATATAGCAAAATAAAAAAGGAATAAGATTTACAATACTGGAAGATGTAGTAAGTGCATGTGCGTATATTTTCCTGAAACAGACCAGTACCCTACCAAAGATTAGCTTCTCGAGCTTTTGACACGTGAATGTTGGGAAGACTCTGTCTCTCCCTGACCCAGAAATGAAACATGTAAGTAATCAGAAAATGAATGAATAAATAAGTATTACCCTATAAATCTTTGAAGCTTTGTCGTTATCTTCATCCTCAAGAAAGTATCTTGAATTCTTTTATCATGAATGAACAGAAACTCTGTCAACTCTACAGGATACTAATTTCTGGGTTGGAAGAACAGCTTTGCCACTGTCCATCGACTTGAAATCTCTTTAGCAAATATAACTCTCCTAAACAGTGTGCCACTCAATCAAAGCCCCTAAGGCATAACAGCATGCCCAAAACACTAGTTATAGTGAGGCAGACTGATGTCCCACTCACTAGGTTGAATAAGTGCCACTTATCTAAAACACCTGTTTGTAAACTTCTGAACCCCCCCCCCAAGCCTTTCTGTGTTGGAGGGAAACCTCCTAGCCTGTCAGTGGGAGAGGTAAGCACTAGGTAGCCTATCTATCACAAGAGGAGTGGCTTCTGGCCCAGAAATTGTAGTTTATTGGCTGTTTGGGCAGTTTTTCCATCTCTTTCAACTTCCTGGTTTAAAAGTCCGCGTTTGTGCTTTTCTCACCTTTCCTCTAACTAGTCTAATCCAGATAAGATTTGCTATATCCAGGACTGTATGTAAGCTTCTGAGCCCCCCAAGCCTTTCTGTGTTGGAGGGAAGCCTTCTAGCTTATCAGTGGGAGTGGCAAGCACTAGGTAGCCTATCTACCACAAGAGGAGTGGTTTCTGGTTGAGAAATTGTAGTTTATTGGTCATTTGGGCAGTTTTTCCATCTCTTTCAACTTTCTGGTTTAAAAACCTGTGTTTGCACTTGTTTCATGCCTTTCCTGTAACTAGTCTAGTCCAGATACAGACTTGCTGTATCCAGGACAGTTTTTAAGCTTCTAAGCAGTGCCAACATTTGCTCTTCAATTTCTCCCTTAGATCTGCTAGTTCTCTCCTCTCCTGCACTTTGACTAGCTTAGTCATCCAGCACTTTACCAGACTTCTTGTAGCAGTTATTGTAGCACACAAAAGTGCTACCAGCACTAAACGTTCTACAAGGAAACAGCTCCAGTACTTATTATTAATGCCCACCCATCCAGGCATGTCTAAAGGTCAGTTCCCTGTGCTTTCTCCTATTAACCTGGTGAACTTGGGCATCCTGAGGCAATGAAGCAACTGCCTCATGCACACTGACAACCTTCTCCTCTTACCTTCCAACACTCCGACTTGCAAGAGATGGACTTATATATCCAAAATGGAATCCACGCACTCTCCAGCCAAGACCGGAATAGCTGGTCAAGAGGAGAAGGTCAACACTTGCACCACACCATATGGAACACATAGCCCTCCAGAACACATACAAGCACTGCCTTCATATAAAAACACAAACCACACACCCACCTTTGCTGAGGCTTTCAATAAAAATCTGTCCAACAGCAGAGACCTACAAGGCAGAAATGCACTCAACCACCACAACACAACACTAATCATGAGACACATAACTCTCCTAAACAGTGTGCTACTCAATCAAAGCCCCTAAGGCATAACAGCATGCCCAACACACTAGCCATAGTGAGGCAGACTGATGTCCCACTCACTAGGTTGAATAAGGAGAAAGTAACAGTCAGCTGCCTGTCAGGTGCCAGGATCCACCACATACCCCATGCACTCAGGTCCCTCAAAAACAGGTGCAAATATGACTTTGTCATTGTACATGTGGGTGTGAATGACTTGAAACGTACCTCCCTGGACTACATGAAAAGAGACATGGAGGAGCACTCGGATTATGTAGCCTAGGCAGATATGACTCTAGCCCTGAGCAGCATCCTACCATCACCCAGAATGATACCACAGTAACAAGCAGAAAATGATTGATTTCAACAATTGGCTAAGTTTCTGGTGTCATTATAAGGGGATCCAGTATCTGTCTGCCTGGGATGACATGACTGACAGACCTTGAAGCTTTGCCAGAGATGGCCTGCATTTGTCTCCCCTGGGCTTCCGGAGTCTGGCCAAGGCTCTTGCCATCCCTGTAGTGCCTTTTATAAGTGGTGTTCCAAAGACCAAATTACCACCATAACAGCTACAAACAAATGCAATCTGAGGGTCATGCTGCTCAATGCTAGAAGTCTAAATCTCAAAATGTACTCACTCAAAGTACTCCTTAAAATGGAGAACTTCAACATTTGTGCTGTAACAGAGACCTGGTTCAAGGCAGCAGAAAGGACCCTTGCACTACCAGGCTAAAACTCATTCCACACCTTTTGGCCCCAGAACCTGGACTGAAGTTCCAAAGGTGGTGGTGTTTCTATATTTATAAAGGATGTGCACACCTCAAGACTGGTAGCCCAACATAACTCATCAGAGATACTTCATGTGCAGCTAACACTGGGTAAGACAGCGATTCAGGTCATAGCCTGCTATAGGTACCCAACCATGTCCCAAGACTCACACTCCACATTCCTAAGCACCCTGGAGAATATTACTTCAACTACCCCTCTATTACCTGGGAAAACTACTCATGTACCAATACACTTGCCCAACATTTCCTGGAATTCATTAATTCCAATGCCCTGGACCAGCTCGTTCTTACCCCTACTAGAGGTAGCAACATCCTTCACCTGGTCATTACTAACATGGGCGACCATTGCTCTACACCAGTAGTCAATTCCTCCCTGGTTATATCCGACCACAAACTAATCACCTTGGAAAGACACCCCCCCCCCCTCACCCAGCAAAGGAAACCAACATGGAAAACTTCTCCAAAGCTGACTTCGGGCTCCTAAAAACAGAGGTGGCTAACTTCACAGCACCCATGCAAATGAAGAATAGTTGCATGACTGCCGAATCATACACCAATGCATTGTATGGATAAGTACACAAATGCATGGATCTCGCCATATCCAATAGAACCAAGATGCTCTCCTCCAAAAAATGGAAGCCAAATCTGGTGGTCCCCTACCATAAACAAACTCTACAACAGATGGAGGAAACTGATGCAGAATAAGGTGAAGTCCCAATACTGGAAAACCTCCCTTATCTGCCTCAACAAAAAGTTGAGATCCCTCATCAAATCCTCTAAAGCTATCTATGTAAACAGAATTGCAGCAGATAGTAAAGACAACCACAAGGCCTTCTATAGTTATATAAATAATCTCCACAACAATACCTAGATTTGCTCTGAGCTACTGCACAATGGTACCTCCTATACCGAGCCAACAGATATTGCCAATATACTGGCCAACAGATTCAGTGCCAACTTTACCCCTCTCCACCCCCCAAAGGACCAATCACAATACCAGTAGATTGCCAGGCACCCAGTATTACTGCTGCACAGGTTAAAAACAGCACTGTTCAAAGCCAAGAATACAGCTTCTATGGGACCTGACAATATTCCTGTCTGTGTTCTACATGAACTACAGAGTGTACTGGCACCTCACCTGTGTGCCCTGTTCAATCACAGCCTCACCTCAGGCTTTGTCACTACTGAATGGCGCACTGCTATAGTCATCCCTCTCCACAAAGGAGGACCGACTACAGACCCTGGGAACTATTGCCCTATTAACCTGATGAGTCTGATATGCAAAGCTATGGAATGCATCATCATGGACCTAATAAACAAGGATATAGGGAATCTCCAAACTCTGGATCCCACACAGTTTGGTTTTGTGAAGGGTAGATCATGCCTGCTCAACTTGGTCGACTTCTTTGAGTCAGTCACCAGAGCTGCAGATGAAGGCAAGGTGGTTCATACAGCCTACCTTGATCTGGCCAAGGCCTTTGATACCATTCCCCACACAGGAATCATAGAAAAACTCACTAAGCTATGCATCAACCCCTATATCATTAGGTGGGATGCAAACTGGCTCACAGATAGAACCCACAGTGTGACAGTAGCTGACTCCAAGTCAGACTGCCGACCAATCATGAGTGGAGTCCCACAGGGTTCAGTCCTGGGTCCTCTCCTGTTTGGTATATACTTCCCTGAAGTCCAGGCCAACCTGAAGAGACTTCGGATGACAAAGTTCGCAAATGATTGCAATTTCGGAGCTATTATTAACTACCCAAGTGATGTTGACATCCTACAAAAAGGCCTTACTGAGACCAACAACTGGTGTCAGAACCATAGCCTTAAGCTCAATGCCAAAAAAATGTCATTATCCCCTTTGGGAAAAACCCAGTTCCCATGAATTATGACATCAATAGTAGTCCACTGAACACAGAAGGCGTTATAAGAGATCTGGGAACACAGGTTGGCAGCAACCTCTCTTTTGATCAACACATTTATTTTAACTGTGGAGCTTTTCTCCCCGGGCCTCCGCTGAAAATGGACCTACGTCCAGTCGGACACTCCCGGTCAACAAATTTAAATAAATAAATAAATAAATAAAATAAATAAACATTGCCACTGTGGTCAGAAAGTCCTTCTATGTGGCACATCTCATTACTAAGGGTTTTGCATCTAGGAAGAAAGAGGTCATTGTCTTCCTCTACTCTTCCCTCATTAGGCCAATCATCGAGTACAATGCCCCATTTGGCATGTACCTCACTAGACACCTGCAACAACTGGAGAGGCCACAAAAGTACCTTACAAAGAGGATCCTAGGCCTTAAACACTTGTCCTATATGGACAGACTCAAAAAACTCCAACTATTCTCTGTCTCATATAAAAAAAAAAATTATAGAAAATTTCATTTGTTTTCTAATTTCAGGCTCTATTTCTAAGAAACGCAAAGCATACAGTTTATAGTGTCTCATGTCTTTACAATCAGAACACTTACTTGTGGCTCCAGAAAACATAGAATTCTGTACATTCTATCCTCACATCCAGTGCTTTAATTCATGATCCAATGCAAACAGTACAGTACAATATGTAAAGATTCTTGTAATTCTGAACTGCCATCCTTCTGATGAGGCTTTAAGCTGATTTTCCACCTGCCTGAAATGATGGTTGATGACGAAGGTGATAAAGATTCCATGGAATATAGTATAAGAAGAGAAGGGCAGCTTCATTAATGTTCACTAAAATAATACAAAAAACAACAAATAATGTATCTTACATTGTTCTAACATTAGAAATAAATCATATAGTTATAAAGTCCAAACAACAAAAAAGGAATGCAGAAAAACAAAACTCTATTAAAATACTAATTCTTATTCTATGAGAGTGCTTCACTGTATTATTGCAGTATAATGAACTATTTCTTTATACATCCCTTTATTCCCCAATGTTAGTTCTACAGGATACATTTGCAATGCCCTTTCCAAATATTTCATAACTCACAGTTACTTAATCCCATTCTCTTATCTGATGTCTTTCTGTCTCATAAGCTGCATCTTCAATAATGATGGATAAACCTGTTGCTTGGTTTTCTTTTAACCATTTACAGGCCATTAAAAACATTATCCTATTTATCCTTACTTCAGTATCCAGAAGTAAATACATGACAGCCTCTCTGTCTCGGTTCATATTTCATCTATCCTTCACTAATACGAGCTTGAACAGTAGAGTTCATACTGAATTCTGTAGAAAAATGTCTACACTTAACATTTTCTAATCTTATAGTCTATATCTGGCAACTACAATCATATTCTCTACTCTTCTATATTCTCATTGTTCTCTCTAGACTAACAGACCAAAGCAATTGTTTTATATTTTCTAAAAGTGTATTTTACTTTTTCCTCATCAGTCAATATTATTTGCAGAAAGCCATCCTTGTCAAGTTTCTCCCCAATTTGCATATCTCAACTGAAGAACCTCGCATAAAGCATATTTTCGCTCTTGTGTTTCAAAGTTCTATAAAATTAAAATTCCAAAGAAATGAAAACTATTTCAGTTTCTTATTTCATTATATATAGCTTCTGTTTTTAATGAATGTAACTTGGATCCACTATGACTAGACAGAATACAATTCCCACAAGTTGTTTATATTTTCTAGAGTCCCACACCTGTCAGTTTGTTAATATTCCAGAAAAAGATACTTTTCTTGAAAGACAGAATAACAATATATGCTCATCATAAGTGTACTGCTTCTGTTATTGAAATACTGTAAATGATTTTGCCATAAAATAATGGCCATAATCTCTTTTTTTTATTTTTTAATGTTATACCTCCTTTCTGTACATGGGTGGTTTATCCTACAGTCTTTTAAATTGATCGTAGTGTTAGGTCTGCCCTACCTATATTGTCCTGCACAACTGCCACATTCACTTACCCCACATCATTTAGTTTCATTAGCAGCAAATCAGTCTACAGACTATTACAAGCCTAGCCAACAATCCATATTTAAAAGTCTCCTCCAGGCCCAAGAACAGTATAAGATAGACCAGGAGAGAAGCTGAAGTCATGCATTCATTTATCCAGCTTCAATTTACAGGTGGCAACATTTACAGGAACTCTGTTGCAGATGTCAGGGTACCTTGTGATGTTAACCTACCATGCCAGCTTGTCTTATTTATTTGTTGATGAAGGTTTTGTCCCTTTAACCTGGTACTACAGAAGCCATTTATTTTGTGAAAGAATAGAAGCTCAAAGAGAGTTGGTGCTTTCATGGTATGAAAGGCTAGAAACAGATCTCCATGGCAGAGTCTATAAGAAGTTGGGTACAGAGAGAAGGCTGACAGTCTGCCCTGATAACTAAGATATTTTAAGCCACTGACCTTTTTAGTTGTGAGATCTCTCAAGCTGAATGATAGGTTAGCTGAGATCGGGGACATTTCAGTATGTCCAATAAGGCCAAGATACTGAACCCTAAGTCATCTCCCCATGCAAGGGATTCTGTGCTTTCTGCCATGATATACTGTGCATCAGAGTGGTTTATAATACTGATAAAGTCACACATTATGTGCACCACTGTACAGGGTAGAATGCCTTTACACTCTGGTAACCTAGAATATTGTTATCATATTGAGGAGCTGCAGATGAAACTGGCTGTACTTAGTATGAAGAAAATAGAAGATCCAGATGGGTTACAAAACAGAATCCTCAGAAATTTGGTAAACCTGCTGGGCGACCCCTTCCCACATGACAGATATTTTAATAGATCACCAAGTAGAGCAGTTGTACGTGTGTGGCACCCTTTCCCTTTTACAAGGAGGAGAGCAGGAAAAATCCAGGTTTTGTTATCTTAGCAGTGTCAGGAAAAGAGATTGCAGGAGTCCTGAGGGAAAAACTTGCATTTTTATCAAATATTAATCTCCAAGAAAGCAACAATCTTGAGTTCAAGGCAAAGAAGTGATGGTACTCATACCTACATTCCTGATGCAGATTTATAGGTGGGTTACTGTGCAGCTGACTAAGGAGTGCAAGTAGGCATTGTCAACCAGGACTGTAGCAAGACCTTTTACTCAATCTCATACAGGAAGCTGAACAGAAAACTGAATGGTGTGGCATAAGATAGGGCCAGAGGAGGAAGCTGCAGAGATCTAAGATAAGGAAGTGATGTTGAGAGGTAAGAAAGTGACTAATGGAGTACACCAAGGTTTGTGCTGGGCCCAGAACTCTTATTCAGTAGGCTTGTTTCACATACATAGGATGAAATGGAGAACATGATCAACCTCCTTTGCTGATGATATTAAGATAGGTGCAGAAATGGAGGAATTAAGGCAGATTCGAGAGAACAATTTGGTAAGGTTAAAGAGGTGGGTGGTAAAGTGGCACATGAGGTTCATTACAAACAAATGCAATGCACTGCACCTGTATCTCTACATCCCAGGTATGAAGTATCAACAAGAAGGTATGTAACTGATGCCAACACATCGAGAAAAGACAATGAGGGCATTGGTCATATCTGAACCTGGCCACTGGGAGTAGAGTAATAGGGCTACTGTTAACAATAAAAAGAATGCTTAAATATAGATTCCTGAAGCAGTGAGTTAATACTTTCATTCTTAGTGGCATTGGTCAGACTACACCTTGAACACTGTGTGCAGGAATGAAAGTCAATAGGAAAATCGGTTGAATGAAGATCAAGACAAGAAGGCAATGTTAGTCATACCTGATGCAGTGTCAGTGGTGCAACAGGTAGCACACTCACATTTGTTACAGAAGGCTCTTGGTTCTATTCCCACAGCAGGTAGATGGATTGCTCCCACTGTAATGCCACATAAGACAGTGCTACACTACTGAGTGTGTCATTCTTCAGATAGGATGTTAATCTGAGGCCCCATAAGCCAGAGTTCATGGCAGCTCAGGTGGATGTAACAGATCCAAAGGCACCTATTGAAAAGAATAGGGGGTCTTTTATTTTTATACAAAAAAGAACTCTTATTTACAACATATGTACATATTTGCAAATCTACAAATATATAGATATATAAATACTTATACATATTCATAATTTTCCTTACAGTCATACTAAATTTTCATCCCTATTAGAACCCCACTCCATTTTACATAACCACCGTCTGAGTTTACTTAATATTGTTGCTAAAATCAATTTACTGTTTGTAATTTCAATTATTTTTTTATTCCATATAATCCATATGATATAAAATAACTTTTTAATCTCTTCTTTTTACATACTCTTTACTTTTATTCTTGCAATATCCATATTTAATCTTATCCATGTTTATTTTATCCACTTCTTTTATATCTTTGAAAAAAATCTTCTTTACATAGTGTTCTCCAAAACATTTTTACTCTTTTACATTTTTAAAACACATGATCAGTAGTCTCTTCTTCTTGACAATATAAACATATTCTATCACTTTTCTTTTTATATGTCATATTTCCTTTTACTGGTAATTTATCTATTACCAGGCTCCACAAAAAATCTTGACATTTGACTGTCTGATTATAGCAATCACTTCTTATTTTTGTAGCTCTAAGTTTTTTCATCTGTTAGCTTTTCTCATGAAAATATTACATAGTAATATTACATAGTGATGTTTTATCATTACATTTTTATAACATACTTTTCTTTCTTTTTCTATATCTTCAGTTTTTATTTTCCACACAAATATTTTTTCTTTGTAATATTTTATTCCTTCATTTATACACTTTTCCCTTTTACTCTTTTTTACCATACCCCAAAATGTATTATATTTATATTTATATAGTTTTACTACTAATCTCTCTTTTATTCTCATTTATCCACTTTAACAATTTGTACAAATGTAATTAAGTAGCATATACCACTGTGTTAATTAACCCTAAACCTCCTTCCTCTGTATTTACATACAAACCTCCTCTTTTTACTGATTTTAATTTGATACCCCATAGAAATTAAAAATATACACATATATCTGTAATAATTCCTTTTCAAATACTGTTGGTAACATAAATACACTTGATAGATATGCTATTTTCCCATCAGTACTGAATTTATCAAATAAGCCTTTTTTTCTGAATGATAATTTTATGTCCATCCATCCATCCATCCATCCACAACCCCCTTTTCCCATTTTTGCACATGGGGTCAGGGTGTTACTTTAACTGTGGCAATTATCTAGAACAAGGTATACACCACGGGGTGGCTAACCTTGCTGCTGTAGTTCTTCCACACCATGCACTTGTAGGCCTTCTCACATCTATGGCCAATTTAGAGTGTGCAGTCCATCTACTGCATGTCTTTGGAATGTGGGATGAAAATGGAGCAGTCATAGAAAACCTGTGCAAACACAGGGAGGACATGCAGACTCCAGAAGAAGGTACCCCAGCTGAGAATCAAACTGATGAACTTCTTGCTGTGAGGTGACAATGCTATCTGCTGTGCTATTGTGCCACCCCAATGATGATAAATGCATGGAGATCAATTTTTTTTTTTCATTTTTTCTCTAATTCACTAAAGTTTATTCTAGTGTTGAACACTTCACACTGCAGAGAAAAAGATTTACCCTACAGAGAAAAAAATAATCATCTTCCAATCAAGTGCAGTTTCACGGAAGAATACTATGACTGTTTGGGTGGCATCCCTGCACTGAAAACCTATAAACAAAGCTCTACAGCTGCACCTTCTGACTCTTTCACAATGACTTTAGTAATAAGACTCCACTTACACAGACAGTGACTCCAGCCCCTCGTAACAGCTCACTGCCAATATTCTAGGCTAATTATCTCCTTTGGGTCATTTAAAGCTGAAAGGTCAGCCCAATAACAAAACATGTTTCTTCAGTCTTTGAGTCACAATAAGATATAATTCAAAGCAAATTGGAAAAGTGTTAACTTGGACAAGGCACTGATGATAACTCCACAGTAGCCTTAGCCACATTATATAACAGCTACAGCAAATTCAATATAGGATATTTCCCTTTAGGTTTGGAAAACTAAAATTAAACCTAGGCTCTTTGATTTCTTAAATATATTAGGAATATGTTTAAACCAAAGTGATGTTTCATAAAGAGTTTGGAAAGCAGACCCCTTAAATAAGTGAAAAATAGCATTTCATGAGCTAAGGCACTGGATACAACATCCTACAAAGGCCACCTACACAAAAAATAGACAGAAATCCTTGAATGAGCAACCTAAATTATTCAGTAAGTTAAAGATTAAGTCAGTAACAAATAACCTAAATACTAAACATAAATCCTCCAAAATCCTGGATAAATGAAAGTTATGTATTCACCACAGTGCTAGATCCATATTGTCTTCCTCCATCATTCTCAGCTATTGGGTAAATTGGATCTGACTGGTTACAAAGCTAGGAACTTGACACAACATAATTCCCTACCATCTCATAGTTCTTCAGATCAAGTTTGCCTATGTATATCAAGGAAGCATGCCTATATTATAAACAATTGAAAAAACAGCACCTGAGATGAACAATGGCACAGTGCCCAACTGCAAGTTAGGCAAGGCACAGGACAGGTCCCAAATGGTCAATCGGTTTACACACATGACAATTCAGAAGGGGGATGGAGGAAAGGAAGGTTGAATAAGATGAACAAAGGCAACACTGATCCAATGCAATGGCTATGAAAGTCTATAAAAGTGGGAAAGTTTTTTTATTAAGACTTCTTCAATGGTCTACATCATTTCTCAACTCCCCTGCCTTCTGTTTTTGGATGTTTTGTGAGTTTGTTTCATAAATGAACTTGCTTTTCCAAGTTTAAGCTTAAAGTGACAGCTATTTCCAATTTTCATGTAGGAGAGAATTGCATTGCTATTGTTTTCTTGAAGTTATCTTAGGCCTTTTTATGAGGGGCTTTCCTTCTTAGACCACCATCTGGAGACCGCATTCAAACATGGAATATCACTATTTTACTTCAGGTATAAACCCAGACCCCTTATAAACCCGTAGCTTTAGTGGACCTCATATTTCTTTCTTAGAAAACAGTTTTTGTAATGGTGATTACATCAGCTAAGAAGATTTCTGAATTGCAGGGTCTGTCATGCAAGCCACCATGCTTGCTTTTCCACATGAGTAAGGTTTTGCTTCGAAGCAATCCTTATTTTCTTCCTAAGGTGGCTTAGGAATATACTCTAAATCAGGCCATTAATTTGACAGTTTCCTTTCATAGCTTTTCAAACATAGGAGAATATACCTTGCATTTGCTAGATGTTCATCACCAGTTGCATTTTTATTTACATTGCACCAATAATTTCAGGAAATTGATCAACTCTATCTTTCCTTTTCTAAAACTAAATTAAGAGGTAGTGTCTCCAAGGTCACACTATTCAAGTGGCTGCCTGATTTTATTTCTTTTGTGTCCCCTTTGATATGTACCTAACCAGGCATAGCCAACAATTGGGATGTCCACAAAGGTTCTTCACTAAAGGAATACAGGGCATAAGTAAAATGTCCTATGCAGACCGCCTCAAGGCCCTATCCATATATTCTGTCTCCTACAGGCTTTTGATGGGAGATCTATGCCTGGTATACAAGGCCTTGTCAGATCCCACTCTGATGGACCTCCTGCATGTCCACAAAACAAACAGCACAGGGAAGTAAATACTGTGGGAAGAAATTGCCAGGGAATTGTTATGGCTAGGCTTGTATAGGGCCTAGGGCCGATAGCCTACTACCAACCTATGAACCTATGAACCCAAATTACCCATTCTAAAGACTTAAACCTTGCCTGTGATATAAATATGACCTGCTGGAGAGACAGGTATGTATCCCTGAGACTACCCCCATCTATGGAACAGGCTCTCCATCCATGTGAAGCAGAGTTTCTCTCTAATCCAATTCAAGTGCAACTTGGACAATTGGATGGGAAATCAGAAATTCATCTCTGGTTTGGCACCTATGTCTGTGATGCAGACAGGTAACCTGTAAATGGTTTGTCTACCAGGCTCATGCTTACACTTATCAAGAGTATCAGAACTTGTCAGAGATTTGGGATGCATGGCTAGGCTTAAAAAGTCCCTTGTTGTCGTTAGCCTAGTAAAACCTATGAACCTATGAAATTATGAACAAAACTAAGGGATTTTCTTTACCTCACAAACCTAAAGCTCATACTACGAGAGTAGTTGCAGCATCTGCAGCCTTCATTGCTAGTGTGCCCTTTGATGACATTTGTGCTTTACTTGCTTTGTCTACTTGTCATATCTTTGTTTCTCCTTATAAGATGGACCTTCAGTCTAGGTTCTGGACTTTGTTTGCCTCCACCATTCTCCAGGATACCCTTCAATGAGACTCCCTGGGGGTTTTAGTAGCTAGGGACTCTGCCCCAATAGTTGAGAGGGATGGAAAGGACAACATCAGATACAAATGATAATTATATGCTCTCCAGGAAATGCAGGTTTGTTTTATTTCTTCTATTGTTTTTCCCCATTGAATTCTACTTATATTTTTCTTCCTAAATTTTATACCCAAGTCAGAAATTTCATTTACTGTAAAATATGCCCACTATCTTTACTACATCATCTAAACCTTTACTTTCCACTTTATTTAAATCCATCCCTATCACCTCTATACACCCACTTGTGCAAACTATACTTCTTTTATCAGAATTTTGTTTCTTGCAGTTATTACAGTGTCATCTGCATATGCTAACACAACTGGAATTTTTAACCCTTCACGTGCCATATACCCTGCCTCCTTCATTTTGTAATTTATTTCACATACTATCACATTCATAACTAATGTAAAGAGTATACAACTCATTGGGAATCCCTGTCTTACACCACTCTTCATATGAACCTTTTGGTTTAACCAGCTTTTACAAGTATTTTTACTTTATTATTACTATACACTGACTTACATAATTTACTTTCTCACATATTATATTCTTTCATTATTCCCCATACGATTTCAGGTCCAGTTCTATCAAATGCCTAATTAAGGTCCCCTATCATGATTTTTGCTTCTTCTTTTTTATTCATAGTATCATCCACAATTTCTCTATCATTAATAATTCTTAACAACCCTTCCCTTTACATTATATATTAGCTTTCATAATATTTTCCATTTTAGTTTCAAATCTCTTTTGTAATATTTTTGTAAAGATATTGTAATCCTTATTCAATGCTATCAGTCTCCAGTTTTTTAATTGCCTTCTATCTTCCTTCTTCCATGTGAATTAAAGTATTCCAATACATAATTCTGTATACATAAAACTTTCATTTAACCATTAATTCAAAATCTTTAAAAACTATTTTTTTGCCAGTCCCTTAAATTTTTATACATTTCAGTCCATATTCCATCTAGTCCTGCAGCCAAATCTGTATTTACTTGTCCTAATACTTTATCTAATTCATATAAAGAAATCTCCTTTTTAAACTCCTTATTCTCCTTTTCTGTTATTTATTTTTTTACTTTCCATGTTTTTACTACCATCTTTTATTCTTTAAATATTTCTTGCATTTATTGTATTACACTATTTATACTCATTTCCTCAGTTCTTTCTATTTATCCTTTTACATTTTTATTCATCTCATTACACTACCATCTTCCTTTACTAATCTGCATAGATAACTCGATACTTCTCTTTTTCCTTGTAGAAATGTCTTTGCATATATAACAATTCTTGTATTTTTCTTGATTTCTTTAATATAATTATTTTTCTTTGTAAAATTACTTTCTATCATGTTCAAAATATACCAATGCATTGTTATATGCTCTTTTATATTTCTCTTTCTTATTTTTCTCACATAGTATTGCCACTGTATAAAACATTTTTTTTTTATTTTTCATTAAATATCATCCACCACTTAGACCATTTTTTTAAATGTTCTCATAGTAATATGATATTTCCATAACTGTATTATTAATCTCTTTTCTTTTTCATTGCATGCTTTTTCATTTATCATTTTTTTATTCATTTACCTATCTTTATATATTCCTTGTTTTCTTTTACCTCTAGCCATATTGTAAGATGATCAGAAAATCATGTTTCAACTATCTCCACTTCTCCTATAACTTAACTTTAAGATACTATAAAATAATCTATTTCAGTTCTATATATACCCCTTTTGTAAGTCCATGAATGTTTGTTCCAACATTTTAACTTACCACATTTTATCACTTCAAATGTTTTCCTTATATCATTTTCTTTCTTTTTCTGCTTGCCTTTTAATAAATGACAAAGTTTCCTGCTATTATAATAGCCATATTTATCAAAACATGGTCTAAAATTTAATGAAATAAGCTTTCCTTTTCTTTACAATTAGTATAAGAATATAATGTTATAATCCTATATACTTGTTCTTTCCATTTTAAATCTACAGTGGATAATCTTCCCATCTATATAAAGTTATATCTAATATCTTTACTGTATTTCTAAAGAATAAGGCTATTCCAGAACATCTCACATTTCCCAAATTCCAGGTTATTTTTCTTCCCCATAGATTCTCTGTTTGTAATCTTTCTTCATTTGTTAAAAATACTGTGTCTTCTAATTTAATTACATTTATATCACATGTATTGCACCACTGCAAAATTCCTATTCTTCTTAATCTATTCTTAATACTATTCACATTTACAGAAAGCACCCTAAAATGTTCATTTTCCCTTTTCCTTAGATTCATAGTTTTATAACTGCATAGTTAAATACTAGGTTAGCTGCCTTAATGGATCTTTCTAAGCCAAGCCAATTTCACTCCCAAAGGTGAGAATCAGACACTGTATTTTGTGTTTCTTAGTCAAACACCTTAACCAATATACCAACCCTCAACCATTAGTTGAATATTTTTTTCATCCATTTCCTTTCTTTTTGTACTTGTCCCTTTAACCAATATAATTCTTTTTTTCCTTTTACTATCTTCCAATTTATGTTTTCTTTATCACTTATTTCATAGCCTTCTTCTGTGTCCTTTTTATTATCTTTGTTCTCATTTAATTTTTCTTCTGTTTCTACTACTTCTAAATTTTCTTCTCTTTGTTCATTTTCTCCTCTTTCATTTTCCTTACTCTTATGTTTATTTTTAAAATCCATTCATAAATGTCCAATTTTGTTACCTTTATAACATTTCAATTCACCTTTGTTGCATCATGTCCCATTTCCCCATATGTATAACTTTTATCACAGTTACTTATCAAATGTCCTTCGTTTTTAAAAACAAAACATGTTTTGGGTTGCCCCCATTATTTTATGACACCCCTATTCCCCTCATCATTTATCATGCTTGGTAAATGTTGTAATTGTTTTGCTTTCTATTTTAACACAATATTACAATTCCATCTGCCAGTCCATAAACCCCTTTTATAATAAACTTTTGCAATGTCCAGTACTTCTTTACACGGTATATTTTTCAGATGTCCTTTCAAAGTCTCTCTTTCTACCTCTGTTTGAAACTGTACATACATTTTCTCTTTTGCTCCCTGTAAAATACTTTTATCACATAAAGATTCCATGGATTACATTATTTCTTTCTTTCCCATTCCCCAAGAAAATTTTTGATTGAAAAAACAGTCTCATGTATAATGCCACAAAACACCTCTTTGTTAATAATAATAAATGCTATTACCTCCTGTGCTTTTACACCTAAAGAAGTTATTAAATTGTCCCACACTCCATACCTGTCCATTTCTTTGTGTTCTTTACTTTGAATCCTTACCATCTACTTCTGTTTTTCATTTTCTTCTGCCTTTTTGTTTTTTGCTACTCTCCTTTTTGCCTTCTTTAAATTTTCAGCATATGTTTTCTTGTCCATTTCATTGCTATTCTTCACGACTGTCTCTGCATCTTCCTTTCATATTTTCTCCATAATGACCCCCAGAAAATGTCTCCTTCATTTTTGGGCTCACTCTGCATCACCATTTCTTTAACTAAATCATCCTGAAACCCTCCCAGCTGGATGGTTGTAATTATAAATCCATAATTTACTGTCTCATCTCCTTCAGATTTCTTTGAAACATCTTGTCAGAATTCTGCACGTACCTCTGGTCTTGATATTGGCTTTCTCCTCCATTTCTCTCACCACGTCATTATCTCCTTCTGTCTCCATCTGCCTCCTTGTTTCTTCAGGCTGTCTCTGCATCTGGAATGGAAACAGAAAGTGCTCTTGTAAAATGGGTCCCACTCACAACAACGATGAGTAGGGAAAATTCCATGACACCCTGGCCAAATTTCATCCTTTAATATAAATACCTCCTCAGGTCTTCCCTGAAAACAGGCTACTAGCAAGAATGTATGTGTGAATGCAGTTAGCTCAGAAGACCGTGGATGAAGTGGAATCATCAGTTAGTATTACCCCTTAGACAGAAAAATGAAAATATTAGCACTGGGTATGGCATTATGCAATAATCTTTCATTTTAGATGTCCGTAGCACTGATCTCATCCATTCCTTACCAAATATGAAGGTTTTCCTTTACCAAAACATCTTGCCCAATAAATTCATCCTTGCTTGATTACAGCTCATGTTCTCTTCTCCTCTATTTGTTCCTCTTACTTGCTTTACATTTTTGTTTTTCATGTCCAACCCTGCCTTCCACTGCTTCAACAACATGGTTAGTTTAGTGCATGTCCATTACTTCTTCTTTCCCCCAATGTCCTCCTCTAAATGCTGGATGTGTTATGCATGTTCATTAATGCACTGCAAGTTTTTTAAGGGTTTACCTGAGTTCATGCTACAGATAGTACCTGCATGTGTTAGTACACATTGTTTACATTAGAATTTAACCAGAATATAGCTTACATTGTGGTCTGCTGTCTCATGTGTTTTCCCCACAACAGTTTACCCTATAGATTTTTTATTTGATATAGTATATCATTATGTGTGCTTATACATAAACTTTTGCTGAGGACAACACATGAGACACAACACTTATGGGGAAACACATACTACTACTGCTAACATGGGTTACACCTTGTTGGTTCTGTGAGCCATGCAGAGATATATCCTGTCTTCTCAGGTGGCTGCATTTTACTGTCACAGTGGTGTATACTGTCCTGTTTTGTTAGTGTTGCATGGCCTTCTGTGATATATATACACCACTGTCAGTTTCTGCATGTGCAATCAGATTTGCCTATAAAATGTGTATAATGTCTTCCCCTCTTTTTAATTTCTCCAAATCTTTTAGGTTTCTAATACAATGACGAGAATGGACCTCATTCCTAAGTCAAAGTACGATTAAAGTTCATGAAATTAGTATTGTTTCAATCTTTGTTGTCAGCCAGTAGTGCTCTTCACAGCACCTGTAATGTGTCCAGTAATGACTCCTTCTGCAATTCATACAGGTTACACATATCGGTAACATATTGAAATACGATTGTATATTCTTTTTTATAAGATGCCTTGCTCCTACTATTATTGGAACTATCTGGGTATCTTTCTTCCACATAGCTCTCATTTCTGCCTGCAAATTCTCCTGTTTTAGACTTTGTCTCTTTCTGTATGCAAAACACTGTAGTCACTGGGTGTAGTGATTTCAGTGAGCAATGCTACTTTGTCTTCTTTTCATGGACCATTGTATCCAGTTTCCTTGCATCTATAATTTTTGAACTGTTGGTAATGGGTTATCCCATGTGATGTAGACTTTGTCATTTTCTATGATGCTTTGTGGTTCATGTTTCCAGTGTTTTTCAGCTACTTCAATATTATGTTTACACAATCCCCAGTGCAACAGTCTTGCCACATTATTATGCCTTTCAGTATACAGTCCTTCTGTCATTAGTATGTCATAACCAGCAACAAGGTGTGCAACTGTTTCCAGTTCTATTTTACAAAACTTGCATTTATCTGTTTCTCCCACATGTTCAATGGACTTTGTAAACCAATGTGTACGTAGTCCACTATCTTTGGCCACCAATATTAACATTTCATCTTTTGGTTTAAATTCGCCTCTACTTAACCATTCCTGCATTCGATCCTGATCACCATGAGGTTGTTCCAGGAGTTTCATATACTTGCAACTATGTTTATGCATTTTCCACATTTCTTGCCTTCTCATCTGATCCTTCACCTTATATTTTTTTTTTTGAGTTTTGGCACATTCAGTTGCTGCCTAATTTTTATCCACTTCTAGTTTGATTTCCATTCCTACTTGACTCAAATATGCTTCTGCTAAACTAAGCAGGGAAGTAATCTTAGATTTATTCTCCTCATGTTTCAAAACTGTCACTATTTTTGGGTCTTGTGAGGCCAGCAGATATGTACACAATCCCATGATTGTAGCTCTATACATGTAATCAATTTCAAGCATTTTAACCAGAATATAGCTTTCATTGTGGTCTGCTGTCTCATGTGTTTCTCCACAACAGTTTACCCTATAGATTGTTTAATTTGATATATCATTATGTGTACTTATGCATAAACTGTTGCTGAGGAAATCATAAGATACAACACCATGAGAAACACATTTCTCCTTCTATAACTACTACTGCTAACATGGGTTACACCTTGTTTGTTCTGTGAGCCATGCAGAAATATCTTGTCTTCTCAAGTGGCTGCACTTTAATGTCACAGTGATGTGTACTGTCTGTTTTGTTAGTGTTGCATGGCCTTCTATGATATATATACACCACTGTCAGTTTCTGCATATACAATCAGATTTGCCTATAGTATAAGGTCTTCCTCCTCCTCCATAGCTGAGCCTTTGTTTCTAAAGCTGTATATGCAAGCTTCCCACTTGCTATACACATATGCATATTTAGTTTTGCATCAGCATAATCATATTCTGGTATGACAGTAAGCTTTATTATTTATATAGTATGTACAGTTTATAAAAGTACAACACTTCAGTAGTGTTGTTAGATCTTATGGTCCGTCTTTTTCAGACAAGGCCCTAACTTGTTGATAGCTAACTACTGTTATTTGCCATTGCATTTTGTGCTGTTCACTTTATAAGTTGATGTACACTATTCTGCATGCATTATCCACTCACAAGCTGGTTGAACAGGCACTGTTCTCTATCATACTTTTAGTATTCTGCAGCCTCATTTTTATGATAATCTACCCTCTACTGTAAATGCCTTGGGTATTCTGCTGTTCTGTTCTAAAAACAGATGCCCAGAAGGCTGAAGCTGAGTAAAAAACAATTTTAATAACAATAATAAACGTACATAAAATGAACTGGTAAGCACTTTTACGGCTTACCCGCTTCTTCAGACCATAAAATAACATACTTTAAAACCTTATAACCAGTCATACAATTAAAAGATATCAAGTCACATGATACCAATTAATGATGCAAGCCTCTCTTCTTCAGAGCAGGTTTTAAAGACACAGCATTATTTAGACCCAGGTACAAAGTAGCCCTCAGGTAAAGAATCCATCTTAACTCTATATACTCTGTTTCATTAGAGTGCTTGAGCACAATAATGATATACGAAATAGGAAAGAAAGCAATGCATTAGCTAAACAGGTGATGGAAACTGATGATACCCATCGATTTAAATTTTTGGTTATGCATAAAGGTGGCACTAATATAAGAGGAGGTGATATAGCTAATGAAACAGAGTACATAGAGTTAAGATGGATTCTTGACCTGAGGGCTACTGTGTACCCGAGTGTAAATAATGCTGTGTCTTTAAAACCTGCTCTGAAGAAGAGAAGCTTGCATCATTCATTGGTATCATGTAACTTGACATCTTTTAATTGTATGGCTGGTTATCTGTATATAAGGTTATAAAGTATGTTACTTTTTATGGTCTGAAGAAGTGCGTAAGCCATGAAAGCGCTCACCAGTTCGTTTTATGTATGTTTATTATTGTTATTAAAATTAGTATTTACTCAAATTCAGCCTTCTGGATGTCTGTTTTTAGAATATTTCTGTGTTTGGACTTAGTCTGGGTTCCTACTGAGCTTTTGTTTCAATCTTATTCTGCTGTTCTGCTTACATTCTGTCAATGGCAGTGTGTTTTATAGGTTCATAGGTAAGTATTAGGCTAGTTGCCATAGCAAGCCATTTAAGCCTAGTCAATTTCCTTTTTTGGTAGAAATAACCTATCCCATTTGGTTATACAATGGCCGTACCCATCCCATGGTCGATAATTATATATTACCCCTAATAAGAATAACTGGGGCCATACCACAGATAATTTGAGAGGACCCATGCATGGGATAAAACATTTAGGAGCTGCCTCTATCCATTAATAGTTCAGGGAGCAGTCTTGAGGTAAATTTTCTGTATCAGTCCATACATCTAAGTTGTGATTGAAAATGGACAGAGATGAACTTTGTTTTATGTGGATGGGGAGTCTGTTTTACACCACTAGTTTATTATATCTATTCTACTAATTTTTTTCTTGTGGTAGTGTAGGGTACTTATTTATAACACACTTTCCTCTGGTATGATGAAGAGCTAGTCTCTAATTTACACCTGGTCCCTGCAGCTTTTTCATTCACTTTCAGTATGATTAGCTCAGTTGTAGGTGATTAGGAGGCAGTATATCGTTATGTTACCTAGTATTTGTTTTATCTATATTTCATTATTTGGTAACAAATTGATAACAAGGTGAGGAAGGTGGTACTTTTCAGTAACACTGTAGGCCAGATATCACCAATAACATTCAGATAATGTAGCATAACTTTTAGTTATGTACTTACCATAACTTCGGATGTATGGGATCCATCTCGCCTAACTTCATAACTGATGGGTTCGGAGCCGATCCATCGGCTCCGACTCGGCCAACTAGTACACTAGAACGAAGTCTCTTATTGGCTGGGCTACCCTCTATCCCAGGATGCACCACACCTGCTTCCCCAGATCTTGTTTGTTCCCTTTCATACTAACATGCAAACACAGAAAAATAGCAGTTATTCCAACCAACTAAAGTTTTTCAAGAGAAGATCTGCAAATGCACCTACATTTCCTCTAAATCCAAATGGAAGGGGGAAAGGAGGGTGGGTCATATGAATGTAGGCGAGATGGATCCCATACATCCGAAGTTATGGTAAATACATAACTAAAAGATGTAATGGGATCCTATCTCGCCTACATTCATAACTGATGGGACAGCGTCCCTAGCACCTAAATCCCGGGTGGCTCATTGGAAAACACTCCTGAGAACTGTGGAACCAAAGGAAGCCCTGCCTCGAGAAACCACATCTAGTTTGTAATGAGAAATGAAAGTGTGCGGAGAAGACAAGATAGCTGCAGCACAAATATCATCTATTGATAATTTGGAGTGAAAAGCTACAGAAGTAGCCATTGCCCTGGTAGAATGAGCCCTGACTGGAAAAGGAGGCTCTTTGTCAGCCTGCGAATAAATGAAACAGATGCAATCTTTAATCCATTTGGCTATGGAGGTTTTAGCTACTGGTTGACCCAACCTGTTTATTGCAAAGGACACAAACAGTTGATTTGATTTCCGTGTCTGAGTAGTTCTGTTCAAATAAAAACGCAGTTGTCTATGGACATCCAACTGATGAAGGATGTATTCTGCGTTATTGGAGAATTCGGGAAAAAATACAGGGAGCTCTAGAGACTGTTGAATGCAGAAAGAAGAAGCTACCTTTGGTAAAAAAGAGGGATTTAATTTAAGGGACACTATGTTTGTGAAAAATCAAATAAGGAGGATTAGAACAAAGAGCCTGAAGCTCTGAAACCCGCCTGGCCGAAGTTATGGCCACTAAAAAGGCGGTTTTCCAAGACAGGAATTTCATATCGCAGGTAGCTGCCGGTTCAAAGGGACAGGCAGTTAAGGCAGCCAGGACCAAATTTAGGTCCCAAGGGGGGACAGGATGAGATATTGGGGGCCTAAGGAGCCACACTCCTTTAAGGAAAGACTTGCAAAGTTTGTTTGCCATTAATGAAGGTTCAAAAGAAACATGAAAATTAGAGATGGCCGCTAGCTGAACCTTAATCGTGGAAACTGAGGAGCCCAACTGAAAAAGAGAGGCCAGGAAATTCAAGACCTCCGATACTGGGGCGGTAAGAGGGTCTATACCTCGTTGCTGTGCCCAAAGGGCAAACCTTTTCCATTTGCTGGAATACAGTTTGACAGTGGAAGGTTTGTGAGAAGAAGACAATATGTGGATAACCTCCGGAGAGAGGGAATTGTCCCTGACTAAGGATGGAAGTGGAGTAACCACGTCGCCAACCTCAAGGACATGAGAGATGGGTGAGACTGTCCTGACTGATGAGTCAACAGGTCTGGCACCGGGTCCAGAAACCATGGACCTTCTACCGCATACCTCCGAAGGAAGGGGAACCAAACCTGACGAGGCCAGTGCGGGGCAATCAAAATCATGTCGCTCTCCAGGTAAATTGCCTTCTGTATCACCCTCGGCAGGAGGGGAACCGGAGGGAAGGCATAAAGGAGACCGGGGGGCCAAATGTGGGTTAGAGCATCCCTGGGAATCTGTCCCTGAGAGGGGGTCAGAGTGAAGAACTCTCTGCACTTCGCATTGTGGGGGCTGGCAAACAAGTCGCAGCAAGGGAGACCCCAGTTGGCGAAGATTTTCGCAGCCACTCTTTGGTTGAGGGACCACTCGTGGGGTAACAGGATAGTCCTGCTTAGTCTGTCCGCAATCACATTGGATTTCCCCGGTATGTGTGTTGCCATTAGGAAGCGGTTGGTAGCTACCGCCCAGTGCCAAAGTCTCATGGCTTCTCTGCACAGTGGGTATGACCTGGTCCCACCTTGCTTGTTTATATACCAAACTACCGACATGTTGTCGGATAGGATAGCAATCAGACCTTGTGGGAGAGCGTGATGGAGAGCTTGTAGTACCAGTAGTACCGCTCTCATTTCCAGGATATTGATGTGCAAATGCGCTTCCTGGGGTTGCCATGTACCTTGGACAGACCTGTCCAGGTAATGACCCCCCCACCCTACCTGGGAGGCATCCGTGGTCACAGTGGCAATGGGGGACTGAAGAATAAAAGGTCACCCCTGGTCAAGATTGGATTGGAGGAGCCACCAACGCAGATCTCGACGGCAACTTTCCGTAATCATAACCAAGTGGTTCAAGGGGAGTTCCTGATAGGACCATTGAACCAACAGTAGCCATTGCAGCACCCGCATGTGCAGTCTAGCTAAGGGGACTAGGAGAATAGTTGATGCCTTCGAGCCCAATACCTGTAGAATCAGATGGGCCGGAGCTCTTGATAGAGGGAGGCAGGATCGAACTTGGTTCTGCAAAACTTGAATCCTTGCTGCCGGTAAGAAGGTGCGCATCCTTTTTGTGTCTAACTCTGCTCCTATAAAGGTAATACGCTGAGATGGCTATAGCACAGATTTTTGCCAGTTGAAAGTAATTCCTAGGAAACGGCCCAAGGTGACTGTGGCCATGAGCGCCTGAATTAGTAGATGCTTGGAGGTGGCAGTAAGGACCCAGTTGTCTAGGTATGGAAACACTTGGAATCCTAGACTTCTCAGGTGAGCAGTCACCACTGCCAGACACTTGGTGAACACCCTGGGGGCTGTGGTGAGACCAAAGGGCAGTGCTCGAAACTGGAAATGACTGTCTCCCAGGTGGAAGCGTAAATGACTCCTGGACTCTTGACTTATCAGAATGTGATAGTAAGCATCCTTGAGATCTATGGAGCACATCCAGACATCCTTCTCCAATAGCGGGAGAATGGACTGAAGAGTGATCATTCGGAATTTGGACTTTTTCACAAAGCGATTCAATGAACTGAGGTCCAAAATGGGCCTGAAGTCCCCTGTCTTTTTTGGCACCAAAAATAGTCTTGAGTAAGTTCCTGATCCGATCTGATCGGCGGGGACAGGCTGGATGACTCCCTTTTCTAGCAGCTTTGAAACCTCTATTGCTGCTTGATCCCGCTGACTGGGTGGCACATCCGGGATTTCCCTGAAGGGAAGGGGGGGCTTGATGAAGGGAATGAGATAGCCTCCGGTAATAATCCGGAGCACCCACTGGTCACTGGTAATAGCTTCCCAAGCTTGTGGGTGTTCCGCAAAACGACCCCCGACTGGCTCCGGAGCTGCACAGTCGGGCACCAACTCAGGGACGTTGAGTGTGGGAGGAACCACGAAAGGAATCGCGGTCTCCAGAGTTACGGGGGCCTCTGCCACCTCTGGGGCGACGTCTTCCCGAATTTCCCCACCCCCGCCTCTAGAGGAGGGATCACTGGGTGGAGTAGGGAAAGACCTCTGAGTTTTCCTGAACCACATTTTCCCTCCTCTCTGAGCCTTGGGGTAAGGCCTAGAGGGAGTGGAAAAATGGCCCCCAACGGCAGTCAAGGTCTTGCCCTCCTGCTCGCACTGAGTCAGTGTGTCCTTCACCTTGGGTCCAAACAAAGAGGACCCATCAAAGGGGGCATCGGCGAAGGAAGACTTGAAGGCCTCCGCAAAGGAACACAAGTGTAACCAGGCGTGTCTCCTGAGGGCCACGCCTGTTCCCACTGCTCTACTCGCCCCCTCGGCCGCATACGAGATGAGCATCATATACGAGTTCACAATGGAAGATAAGGTAGTCATCTGGGCGCCAACAGTGTGGGCTAACACCTCAGGTAGATTACCTGTGAGGGACTCACTTAGCTCTTTAAGGAGGTCCCTTTGGAGCCTAGTAAAATGACATAAGTAATTCAGCGACCGTAAGGTAAAGGCCGCTGAAGAAAGGGTATGCTTCCCATACCTATCCATGCTCCTGGAATCCTTTAGGAGGGTGGATAGACGTTGAAGCCTCTGCCACGTCCTGCTGTGTGGCAGATGCCACCACCATTGCATCTACAGGAACTCCTTTTGTTAAAAATTCCTTTTGAGGGGGAGCTGAAAGAAATTTGTTGGGTCTTGCAGGCACCGGTTCCACAGAGTCAGGGTGTTCCCAAGCCCTTTGAGAAACCAAATCAAGTAATTCATCGAAGGGCGGAGACACCCAGGAGGCGGAGGGCTGGGCCCCGAAGGCCTTGAGGAAGACTGACTCCTCAGCGGAAGGGGTTTTGGCCTGCCAATCTCCTCTCTGTCTCAGAATCTCAAGGATATCCGAGAAAGAGACATCATCCGAAGATGATTTTGGGGACCCCTCCGCATCATCGAGGTCAGTGTCAGATGTGACAGACTCATTTTGGGAGTCTACGTGCTTCCTCTTGCACAATTTCTTCCATGGAGGCTCATCCGAAGCGGTTTCGGATGGACCCCCCGGAAGAAGGGAACCCCCCATGGGGGTATCCTCAGGCCCTGGGGCCCCACTGTCATGGGACTGCAGTACGCCAGAAGCACCAGTCTCCAGGTCTAGGGATGGTGAGATGGAAGCCTGCTGAGCCGGTAAGGACATGGCCAGCGCGCTCCTCATGGCCTCAAAGGCAGGACCTCCAGACTCCATGGAGGTCACTGGCCGAGAGACCACGACGGCACTAGGAATCCCCACAGCCGATGCTCTGAGGGGAAGACTAGGCACTGAGGCACCTAGTTCCAAGATGTTCCCCTTGGCCCCAGCTGAGGAAGTCCCAGTACCGAACCCCGAACCCGAGAACAGGGTAGGAACAATGGTCGGAACCGATAAACCTCGAAGGGGTCTCGGTTCCGACTGTACGGCTCCGCCTTGCTCCACCATCACCGACTCCAATGGCTCCGAGGAGGTTGGAGGAGGAATCGAAAGTTTCGAGGGGGGGATTGGCTCCGGGGCCGAATGGGCTGGAGCCGAGACCATTTTTGCAAAAACTGGAGACTGGAAAAGCCTCTGAATAACCCTATCCAAATCCGAATCAGACAATTTGGAGGATTTAGAGGAAGTAGAAAGGGGTCGAGATGACTTCCCTCTCGGCTCAGACAATGTAGGGGACCGGCTCCGAAAGGGCTCCAACACTATCGGCGCTGGGTCCGGCACAGTACGAATAAGGATCGGCGCCAAAGGAGCTTTCGGAGCCGAGGGGGAAGAGTCTGAGCTGCACACCTCCACCGGCTCCGAGACAAATGGAACCGAGGGAGGTGATTCGCCTCTCGATGCTCCAACCTGCGGCTCCGAAACTAATGGAGCCGAGGAAAGAAGCATTGAGGCAGACCCTTTGACCCTCGGCTCCGAAGTCAGTGGAGCCGAGGAAGAAGAGGTCGACTTATGCTTCTTAGTAGTCGGCTCCGACGGACTGGTCGGAGCCAACGACCTTTTCTTTTTAGAAGCAGTAGGAGGAGATGAAGCAAAGCTTCCTCAAAAGAGGGCTTAATAAGACCCTTCAGGATCAATTTATTTTTTCGTTCTTGAAGAACCCTAGCAGAAAAAGCATGACACACACTACATGTCTCTTGCAAATGCTTTGGCCCTAAACAATACACACAAATAGCATGACTGTCGGTGATAGACATTTTATAATTGCACCTAGTGCACTTTTTGAACCCAGATTTTTGTTCTTTAGACATTTTAGTGTGAATACCACTATGCAATACTCTAATTACATGCAAGGAACAGAAGTGACCAAAAAACTGTTAGAGCGCGAGAAAAAAAGGGCGCGAGCCCTCTAGAGACAAGGTTTACCTCACAGGGGAGACAACAACAACAAGGGAACACAACAACGGGCAAAAGCCCTCTAACTTAAATGGGCTTTGCCCGGAAAGGAAAAGGGAGTAAAATAAACAACACACTCACTCCACTAAGAAGGGCAAAGGCCCTCTAACTTAAACGGGCCTCGCCCGACCAACCGATATATAAAGACCGACCAATAACACTCAACACCAATAACACTCAACAAATGCACAGAATAGCTGTTAAAACAGCTGTTGATTTAATTTATGAAGAAAACCCAAGGTCAAAAGACCAGAAAAGTAATAAAAGTACACTTAGCTCCAGCCAAGTCGAGACCACGTGGCAGTACACTAAACACAGAAAGTGTGATAAGAGACTTAGGGACACAGGTGGACATTGGTCTCAGCTTCGATAACCACATCGCCACAACAGTCAGGAAATCCTTCTATGTGGCACACCTCATCACGAAGGGCTTTTCATCCAGAAAAAAGGAGGTCATTGTCCCACTGTACTCATCCCTCATTAGACCCATTATAGAATACAACGCCCCATTTGGTATGTACCTCTCAAGACATCTGCAACAACTGGAAAGGCCTCAGAAATACCTCATGAAAAAAATCACAGGCCTAAAGCAGATGACCTACGCTGACCGCCTTAAAAAACTCCAGCTATACTCTGTTGCATATCGTCTACTCAGAGGCGATCTCTGCTTAACATACAAGGCCATGTCAAACCCAGAGCTGTTGGACATGCTACACTTAAAGAAATCCCAATCCCTCAGAGCTACACGCTCCAGGGATCTAAACCTTGTCATCACAATAAACAAAACATGCTGGAGGGATAGGTTCCTGACCCAGAGACTCCCCAGACTCTGGAATAGATTGCCCATACATGTCAAGCAGAGTGCCTCTTTGAACCTCTTCAAGAGGAACCTTGACGATTGGATGGGAGAAAGGAAATTCACCCCAGGGATCACGTCAGTCGCCCTGCTAGACAGGGGTCCAGGAAAGTAAATAATGTGGGAAGAAATAGCCAGGGAATTGTTATGGCTAGGCTTGTATAGGCCCTAGGGCTGATAGCCTAGTACCAACCTATGAACCTATGAACGTCTAGCTTGTAAAGCGGCAAACAAGATCTGGGGAAGCAGGTGTGGTGCATCCTGGGATAGAGGGTAGCCCAGCCAATAAGAGACTTTGTTCTAGTGTACTAGTTGGCTGAGTCGGAGCCGATGGATCAGCTCCGAACCCATCAGTTATGAATGTAGGTGAGATAGGATCCCATTACATCAAGCAGTTATTAAGGCATGCTAATAAAAGAGATGAAATATACAGGTAAGCAGGTAAATCGTTAGGCAGATTTAACTGACACATAAGTGGAACATCCTAAGTATTTACACATAATTCTGTTTGCAACCTTAAAGCATCGCTTCTTATCTAGCTACTCACAAATCCCAGACTAAATTTTCCTGATATGGTCTATAACTATTGGAGACATAACATATCCTCTTCTTCATTTTCTTTACTCCCCTCTGAATGTGAATATTATTATGTTATTGACATTAATAGCAACTTTATCCTTGTGTCTTCAACACATACTGCCTACTAAGTTTACTTCCTGAAACTGATATAGAACTTGAAAACCTTTCCTGACTACTCTTAGGACATTGCTTTGTTTCATTTTATTTTATGCCTACTTATTTCGATCTTCATTTTAATGGTTTACTGTTGGACATATCTTGACTAAGCAATGCATGTTCCTCAGTCTTTTCTAAAGAAATGCATAATGTTAGTCCGTTTATCCCATTTAACTGTCCTACATTAGTCAGGAAAATATGTTTCAGTGCAAAAAATTCTGTAATGTTATACTACTAAATTACTGTGGGTTTTCTTTGCTGTCGTATGCTCTGAATGTGTATGCTCTTGCATCAGATTAGCTAATCTAGGATTGTTTCATTCAACCCAAACACAAAGAACCTCCTTGAGGAATTTTTTTGCCAGGGCACCTCAGTCCAATATACTTTAGTCCATGTTGTGAAAAAGATGGTTATGCAATAATACATACCACAGACATTTTAACACTAACCTTTTGGTAAAATCTGTCATGAATTGTCCCATTTCATTACTTAGTTAAACAAAATCGTTATTTTTAACCGTTATTCCAAGATCTACACTTTTCTAATAGACATTATTTAGCTGTACTAAGCAACTGCCACCAATGTCTATAGACACAGTAAGAGATGCCATGTAAGTTTAGCTTACCCTAAGTTCAGCAGAATGTGGAAGACACTGCAATGGATAAGGATGGGCCCAAAACTATGAATACATTGGATTAACTTTTCTTGTATCTTGCTAGACCTTAATGTCAAGCATACCAGCCCTTGTATGCTAAGAGATGAAGCATCATTATTTGCAAATCTAAGAACCAAAGGTAAACTTGTTATTATTTACCTGGCATTCTAATCCTCGCTATAAAGTGTGCATTATTTCAATAGGTTATGGCAACAGACAAGAGTTATGACCATAACAAAAAATGATCCCTTAATACACAGGCGCTGCTGATGGCAGTCACGTTAAAGTCGTAACATTGTTAATGGTCATTTGCATTTCTAGCTGAAAATTGGCAGTATAATTTATTTGCAGTTATTTTCCATCCCATAAGAACTAAATGAGCGCAGTATTTTGTCACAATTCACAACAGGAAGCCAGTATGCACTACAAACTCCTATTACTTCATCTGTGACTGACATGCAGATACCACTTGTGAACAGCCTGCTCAACAGATTTATAAGGCAAATTCAAACAATGTTTCTGATATTAATCAGTGTTTGGTAGTGTTTCAAAGGTCAAGGCTGTGTTGTGTGTGGCTGACATTTAACAGGGTCTGTGAAATGCATCCTGTTTATTAAACATGTAACAGTGGTTACAAGTATGATTTTTTTTTTCTTTTTAGGGTTGCTCTACTCCTGTTTTCACTTCAAAGCCAGATAGAAAGGAACTGTTGCAAAAGTACTGAGGGAAGAGAACTTATGAGAAGCCATCTGCTGGAGCCTGAAGTAGCAAGACACTCTTTCTCCTTTTTCACTGGTTAACCACAAAGCATACTGCTGAAGTTCTATTAGGCACTGATGCAAGCCAAGTACCTTGCAGATGTGCCTGGAGCAGTCTTTTTAAACAAAATTTGTACTTTCTTTCATCAGAATGTTTTACTTCAAAGACAGTACAGATTAGAAGAAAGCCCCTCCTCATTTTCCATGCTCACCCTGGGCCAGCTTCATCTTTTTTCACAGTTAACAAAGTATGTTAAAAGTAAGATATTTAGAAGCACGTAGCATTAACTATTTTAGGCCTTCAGCTACCCTTGTTAACTACATTTTTCACAAAAGATGTGTTAGTATGAAATGAAATGTACTTTCCCAAGAAAACATACTAAAGAAAAAATACTGTACTGCTATATCCCACAAAGTGCCTTGATTAGATTTCCTAGTGTTGGTCTTACAAATTTGGTATAGCAACCCTCACCCACTATGAAATTCATCAAGAACAAAAGGGATTTCTTAACACTAAATGGACCCCTGGCTGAGTGAGGTGGGCTGAAGACAAACATATTACACAGTATTATCATATTGCCCCAGATGAGTTCTTTAAAATGTTTACAAGCTACTAACTAGATTACCATGTTACACTGCTTTTTTACATAATGAAAGCCTTATTTTGATGCCCTAATCAGTAAGCCACATAAGTAGACCGTAAAACAGCAAATATCCTGAGAGTATATCACCACTCAGCATCATGGCAGAAAAGAGTCGGGTAACCACTCTGCATACCCAGTTATCAAATGTTAAATAAATTCATTTAAATACTGAAATGTATAACAAGTTTATAGCATTAATTTACAAGTGCATCAGTTCTTCTAAGTACAAACGTCTGTTATTGTTGCTTCCATCCGTTGTCTGTAGCATGAGCATGGCTCATCCCCATCCCACTTATAATTTATTTATCAGAAGGTACGTGCAACAGGATGAAAGTGAAAACAAAAGGCCCCAGTGGCAACATGTGCTTTAACAGTTCCCTTATGCTTCCATGAACCTCTGTGCAGTGTTGCATAACTTTTGGGAATTCTGTCTTAAAATGGGCAACCAATATTCAACAAGCATACCTCTCAACTTTCCAAACATTTTCCTCATATTTTTGGTTTATTCCTCATAAAATTTGTGGCTTTCTGGCAAATTATTGAGGACTGAAGTCACAAAGTAGTGACAAACATTTGCATTCCAGACTTCATATCCTTCATAAAATGCATGCTAAACACAAATTCTTCTATTCTAATGCCTTTCTAAGTTTATAAGTAATATTTAAAATATACATAATTGCCCCACCCCCCAAGTATTTCTGGCTTTGTCCGGATTTCTCCCACTAAGAGGTTGAGAAGTATGTCAATGAGTAATGAGTATACTTTGCTGTTAGAGAAGTTTTCTTAGTCCTTACTTCTAAGTTACTGTATCTGCAGGACAGTAACTATGCCCTACTGCAACTGTAGCTCCACATCAGCGATTCTGCCAGTCACAGCCATGATGATTCACCTACTTATTCTAGATCACAGTGTACTGGGCACATGCTACTAATATCTGGACAAGTAGAAGTCAAAGTCACAGATATATTGACACATTCTAAACATGATCATTCAGTTATCTGTATGTACGCAAAATGGCGCAAAAAAACTATACCAAGCGAATATGCATACTCATATACTGCACTGTGTAGGTATTTACAGGCTACATACCTTCGCTCACACTATACAGTAGCTATACTGCTTTAAGGGATGTTTTTATATGCAGTACTGCATGTAAAATGAGCACTTGCAGCACCTATACTAAGGGTGTATTTGTCTCATGCATGTTTACATGAACAATTGGGTTAGAAGTCGAAAAGAAGTAATACACCCAGTCAGTGTTGAATAATTTGAAAATAATGCACTAACCATTTACTAAACTGAAGTGAAACGATTATCATATAATATTGCTAAGGGTACACTTTTACTGAAGATGAGTAAGCAATCAGCCGCTGTTCAATACTATTTTTTTTTTCACACGGTGTTCCATCCCTCTCATCTTTCCAGATTTTTGCAGAGTGCCCAGATTTGTCCTTCATATTTTTAGGCTATTCCTCATAAATTATGTAATTTTCCAGCAAATCACTGAGGTGTGAAATCACAAAATAATGATGCACATTTGAGTTTCAGACTTTATATCCTTCAGAAAATGCAAGCAAACACAAATCCTGCTATTCTAGCAACTTTCTAAGTTATAAGAGCAATATTTAAGATCTGTCCCTATTTTTAGGCCTTTATCATTCCATTACTTTAGGCTTTGTCCAGGTTAAGAGGTATTGTATCATATGTATAATTTTTACCTCAATATGTCTGCAACAGAGACTTGTGGAACCCAGACAGCTGAGAAAATACAGTTTTATCAGAGGCAATTTCTTCATATCTGGTTTGGTTGAATGCCACCTTGAACTGAAAAGAACCATTGACTGAATGCATACTTATAGCATTTGCACAAATCAGTGACTTTAGTATTAGAACTGTGTTTGGGTATTAGGTTAGATTCAAGTATCGATTTAAATTTATTTTTGAGTTGGGATGATGTAAATGGTAGTATACCTCGTTAAAAACTGGATTTGCTATAATGAATATGTTTCTGTTTTGTCCATACTAGCTGCACTGTTACTTTTTCTTTGTTTTTTTAAGGAAATGGCTTTCAGTTCTCTGGCATTTCAACTGTGTGCACTAGATGCTATTGTTTTTGATGACTGGTCATCATTGACTTGACATGGAAGTAATATGTCTAAGATTAAAACACATACTCTGTAAGAAATAACATACTATAGTGTTGTTGTATCTTTTGAAAATGCTCATTTTATTGCAGATAAAACCATTGCAAGGAAATGGATGGAAAAAATGAAGTAAGAGCCATGACCTCAGTCAGTCATAAAGCAATATCATTTATAAAATGGTGCCAGTAAGGTAATTTATCTGATAAAGGTGATGCACTGACTGAATCCAAAATGACACAGGGTCGGATTCACGATGGCTTGCACGGAGTCTACGAGTAGAGTAAGACTCTATGCAGCCATCATGTCCGACGAGTGATCCAGGAACAGCCTGTAGGGGCGTGTAAGAGAGCTCCTAAAATGTCTCCTACACAGACAGGGCTGGGATATACAAATTACCTCACTTGCAGCCAAAAGGCATGCAAATAAGGTAAATTTGCGATCCAGGAAGCACAAACCTGTCCGAGTAGGAGACGTGTTAGCTGCAGAAATGTACTCAGTTGACAACTGAGTACCATTCTGCAAATAGCACAATGGAGCCTTGTCAGCTCCAAATAAAGGTTGCATATGGTTGAGGAAGCATGCCAATGGCCAAATATATGGCCATTGGAAAGTTTCCAAGATGCAAAATTAAAATAAAAAGAATTTTTTTTCGCAGATTTCTGATGTTTAACCGTAGCGCAGTGCCGCGCAAACAGGGTGCACTATAAAAATCATAAAATTAGACAATAAAAGCCACAAACGTGGAATTTATGAAAATTGTTAAATGACAATGTAAGGGAATAGCAGGCTGAAGACAACATGGCCACCGAGTAGGGTTGCTAAGGGGAGAAGCCCAGTCTAAGACATGTAACCAAGCATTAGTAGGCAATCCTATGTAAATGAGTGTTAGGATAGTGAATCACACTTTTACATAGCAAATGAGCACAGTCAGTGGAGTGTAGGAGTAGGATATGGGGAGGAACAGAGTAGGAGATAGGTGACATCACAAGGGGGTATGTATGAAAGTAGTGAAGCTCATTGGAGCACAGTGGCATGTGTTAGCTGTCAGTTAGACATCATGGAAAGAGGTGTGTCAACAGGTAGGCCAAGTAAAGCCAAGAAATGGAAGGTGTATACTATAGATAACACCAAAGTTTCTTGCTGAGTGGGTATGCGCGTGTGTGCACGCCTGTAAACTCAAGTAAGACAGAGTGCGCGCGTGGAAGCGTGAGTGCGCGCGTTTAAGCTGGAGTAAGCATGTATCAGGCTGTTGGAAGACCTGTAAGTGTGTTTGCACTGGTGTGCACGCGTTTTAACCCCAATAAGCAAATATTAGTCCGTCTAAGCATGTGTGCGCGTGTGTTAGCTGCTGTGCACGTGTTTGTGAGCGCGTCGCTCCCAGCTGAGGAAACAGAAAGGAAAAAGGAAGCACAACAAATAGTAGGAAGCTACCAGGAAATACTAGTAGAGCTAGCAGGTGCAAACAATCAGAATCAGGCAATAACACATGCAGAACACTAGCCCAGCCCAGCACTTAAAACTCTGCAAACAACAGTGCAGTTTGTTTCTCTCAAGAGACACTGCAACACTGGAGTAAGCTACTAGAAGTGAAAACTGAAAAAGCTACACTCAGACAAAAAATGCTAGGGTCTGCCATTGCTGTTATAAGGCGACATATGCAACATGCTGAGGGTGGTGACAATACAAATGCTGCCAGACAACCCACAGTGAGGAGACGGAGAAGAGTGTACAGGCCCAGTGTCACCTACCAGGGGTTACATGAGCTGGAGATAGTGGAGCACTATTGAGTGGACAGAGACCTCCTGCAGCAAATAGTTGAGCTGTGCAGGCCACGCCACACACAGAACCAACAGAGGGGAACCCATCCCAGTGGAAACCAAGGTATTTGTTGGCCTAAGAATACTAGCAACAGGTACCTTTCAGAGACCAACTGGTAATATGATGAGGATATCACAGGCATCAGCATCCAGGGTACTGCACCAGTTCCTGGATGCCATGTTAGCACATGTCGGTGATCATGTATATTTCCCCAATTCCCGTGAGGTATTGGCCAACAATATGCGTCTCTTCCAGCAAATAGAAGAATACCCTGAGGTAGTGGGTGCAATAGACTGCACGCATATACACATCAAAGCACCAGCCAGTGAACAGGGTAGGGCCTACATTAACTGCAAGGGCTTCCCCTCCATCAACTGCCAGGTCGTGTGTGATGCACAGGGCATAATAATGAATGTGTGTGCTGGCTGCCCTGGAAGCTACCATGATTCCCATATCTGGCATCTGATGCAGCTGTACCAGACATTTGCCAATGGGGACATCCCACATGGTCGCTTAGTGGAGGATGCTGGCTATGCACTGGAGTCGTGGCTGATGACACCCATCAGAAACGCACACACACCTGAACAGGAACGCCATAATGAGGCACACGCACAAACACAAAATGTAATTGAGCGTGTGTTTGGGTTGCTCAAGTCACAGTTCCGGTGCCTAGACACATCTGGTGGAGCCTTGCAATACTCACCAACTACATGTACCCAAATTGTCATGGTATGTGCTATGCTACATAATATGATTCTGTGAAAACAGCTGCAGCAGGACCAGCATAGGCCTGGGACAAACAACCCCCCACCAATGCCAAGGCCATCACAGGCAGAGCGTGACTCGGAGGAGGAACAACCTGAGCCTGCCCCAGTAGGCAGAAGGAGGCTTGCCCAGTATGCCTTGGCCTTGGCAAAGAGGCAACACATAGCACATACACTGGCTTAGTATGAAGCCTGGAAATGATACCTCTCTCTGACTCGCACATATAGTAAAAGGGATGCCTAACTTGACACTACCTGTTTCCAAACATGTATAGGGAGTGCAGTATGTGCATCTGACATAGGCAGCCCTGCAGCATCACCTGAGACATGATTGCCATGTGTTAAAGCAATGTAAGGCAGTGCTAAACAGCATTTACCACCATGTAGTATATGCAAGCTTGATGACCTTGAGTATCATCCTACCCTCACCAAACATGAGGCCACAATATGAAGACAAGATGATCAATTACAACAATTGGCTTAGGTATTGGTGTCAGTGAAAGGGGATACAATGCCTGTCAGCCTGGGATGACATGCCTGACAAGACATACAGTACCCCACTTGGTCATCATAGATAAGATCACTAGCTTCAATATAAACACCTATGCCACTAGATGGGTTGCAAACGGGCTCAAGGACAGAACCCACATGGTCAGAAATGCTGGAGCCATGTCAGACCCCAAACCAGCTACAAGTGGCATCCCACAAGGCTCAGTCCTGGGACCTCCCTTGTTTGGTATATCTTTCTCAGAGGTACAGCCCAACACAGGAGGACTGTTGGTGAACAAGTTTGCAGATGACTGCAAACTGGGCGCCATAATTGACCCTACAGCTGACACAAGCTTCCTACAAAAGGGCCTCATAGAGCCATGTCCTCAAGCTAAATGCAAAACAGTGTATAGTCCTCCCCTTTGTCAAAAACTAAGTGCCCACAAATTACCACATAGGTGGTAACTCATTAAGTATGGAATAAATGATAAGGGACCTGGGGACCCAAGCTGATAGCAATCTCACATTCGATAACCACGTGGCCAAAGTGTTTAGAAAAACATTTCATATAGCCCACCTAATCATGAAGGTATTCACATCTACATCAGGGGAGGTTATCGTGCCTCTTAACTCATCCCTCATCAGGCCCATAATAGAGTACAATGCCCCTTGTGGAATGCACCTTATCAGACACCTGCTGCAGCTGGAAAGACCACAAAAGTACCTCACCAGGAGGATCAAAGGGCTCAAACACATGCCATTCGCTGCCCGGTTAAAGAAACTGCAGCTCGACTCAGTGGCATACCGCCTGCCTAGAGGCAATCTGTGTCTGATGTATAAACTCATGTCCAACCTGGAATCAATGGACATGCTGCACCTCAGAAACTCAGAATCCCATCAAGCTATGCGCTCAAGAGACCTGAACCTCAGGACTGAAATAAATACGACATGCTGGAGTGACAGATTCATAACCCAGAGGCTCCCCCCACTCTTGAGTAAACCCCCCACTCCAGGTTAGCCAGAGTCCCTCATTGACTCTCTTCAAGAGGAATCTTGATGAGTGGATGGGAGATTGTAGGTTTATCCTGGGTATCACTTCTATGTCACTGTTAGACAGAGGCAAAGTATACCAACCTTGAAAAATGTCATGGCAAACTCCACTTAAAATGGGTGTTGAAAGCCAAACACACTCTGGCTTGGATTATAAATGCCCTAGGGCAGATAGCCTAGTATGAACCTATGAAAAGAATCACACACACCAACTAGTACAACTGTGGTCAATGTGGAGTAATGTTTGACAATGTCCACCCAAGTTGTTGAATACACAGCAATGTCAGACAAGCCTGGTTTAAGTAGGCCATAGCTGAACAAAATGCAACATGCTCATAGTTGCCCAACTGGCCCTTAACCAGTCTGGTCTGCTCAGTATGAACATTTAAAGCAGTGATGGGACTCAAGCCCATGATACTGTGCATCATAGTGAAAGTACTGAACCACTACACCATGACAGTTTTGCAGTGCTCAGCCAGTAAGAGAGAATGTTGCCAAGTCTTTGCAAACTACCACATGGAAACCCAGCAGGCACAGCATAATCCCTGTTGAGTTATGACACAAAGGAGTCTGGCAGTAAGAACACAACAATACTTCCAACACACACAGTATAAATGTCAATATTGGTCATGTTCACACACAACCAGAAATGTAGTGGACTCCAGATCACAACATATGGAAAGGCTGAACTGGGCATGCTCACACACTTAGGCCATGTCTGAGTATAGCAGTCAGTCACACATATCTGGCAGTTGTATGTGTTAAGCCAGGAACCTCCCACGATCCAGCAATCTGCCCTGTGCACACAGTTAAATGACAACAGACACATATATTAATATACTGGAACCCTGTCATGATCAAACATGTTACGCAGATACACAAGTTGATCATAGAAACTGGGAAAGCTATGGCAATAAAGAACTGCAAACAGTAGCAGCAACAAATCTTGTGCATCCCGAACATAAACATAGGTGCAGAGGTCGATACTATGCTGTCTGCCTTAGGGAATTCATAAGTCTAGGCAGAGTGTATTTGGCATCCACCTCCCCAGTAGAGTAGCCTACTGTGCCTCTGTAAAGTAGGTCACAGAAGGCACCCTTTAAGACTAGTTTGCTGTGCCTCTGTCAAGCAGGGACACAGTGGAGATCCCAGGAGTGAAATTGCAATTTCCCATCCATGCAGCTGTATTTCGCTGGAAGAGGGTTGGCGAGGGGCTATGTCTAACTTTAATTGGGATTCAATTCCAGAGTGAGGGGAGCCTCTGGGTAATGAATCTGTCCCTGCAGCATGTCCTATTTATTTTTGTGCTGAGGTTTAAGTCCCTGGAGTGTGTAGCTCTAAGGGTCTTGGATGTTATGAGGTGGAGCATGTCCATTACTTCTGGGCTTGAAATGGCTGCGTACGTCAGGCATAGATCACCTCTGAGTAGGCGTTAAGCAACCAGGTAGAGCTGGAGAGCCCTTAGTTGAGCTGCATAGGACATCTGTGTGTAGCCCATGATCCTCTTGGGAAGGTACTGTTGTGTTCATTGTAGTTGCCACAGGTGTTGGGTAAGGTACACCCCAAAAGGGGCATTGTAGTCAAACATGGGCCTGATGAGTGACTAGTAGAGGGCCACAATGACCTCCCATGATCTACATGCAAACACCCATGTGATAAGGAGGGCTATATAAAGGTCTTTGCAATGACTCTGTCAATGTGATTAGCAAAGGAGAGGTTATGATCTATGTGGGTCTGTGGGATATTGCTCTGTTATTTAGTATCTTCCTCCTTCAGTTGTACAGCTTATATATGGCTGTGGTCAACCAGACAGGTCTCCTGTTTTGGAGGAGTCATGGTTTTATTTGGGATAGCATGATCCATGCATACCTGCAGGTGCTCATACAATGCGTTTGTAAAGGATTCTGCAGATTGGGCTGTATTATCCTCCAGCACAGGGCCTTTGAACTATTCCACCCCAGTCTTCACAAGTGCAAAGTCTGCTTTTGAGAAATTCTTTACAGTGATTTCCTTGGCTGAGGGTGGGGACGGGATATGGATGTCCAGGGAAAGTTGTTTATGGTCTGATCTTAACAATGATGATTCTACCTCTGGTGTGGAACATAGAGTCCCCATGTTGGTGATGATCAGGTCCAAGATGTATTCCCCCTTGTGGGTGTGGTGACTGGTTGTGCTATAGCACATGGATCCACAAATTGTAGTGGCTGTAGGGTGATGTTGTTGAGAGCCTGAGTAGTATCCCCAGTCAATATTTGTGTACCTGAAGTCAACTACTATAATGGTTTGTGTGAAGACCTGCATATCCTACACTGTTCCCAGGAAAGCCAAGTGTGGTTACTGGGTAGGGGGGGGGGGTGGTCTGAACTACACACCAAACCAAAAGGCAGTTTTGCACAATGGTAGTTGTATATGTATGGCCTGTCATGCTTAGTGCAGTGGTACCAACCCAGAGGTGTGTGTATCTGTGATGAATATGGATACACCCCCTACTTGTGTTGTGTGTTACAAGTCCTGTGGTCACAAAGCATGCTATAGAACATAACCTGGCAGTGCCAGTGTGCATATGTGACCCTGAACTAGGCGTCTGTTAATGTACAGATATTGTTAACCCCCATACTGAGGGATAGTTAAAGATGTACATTCTTCTTTGGAAAGACTGATAATGTCAGCACCTTATAAATACACCAGGAGAAGGGAAATCATCCAGTAATGTGAATAGTGCGCTGCGCTAATGCGTCTCTCTCAAGTATCATAACATAGTTAGGTAGGGGTTTGAATCCTGCAAGTGCTGTGTGTGTGGGAGGGCAGGGGGGTATGTATGCAATACTCTGTGAAAGGAATGGCTTTTATGAAGACTGGGATAACACACTAAAAGATGTACATTCCTCTTTGGAAAGACTGATGATGTCAGCACCCTACAAATACACCAGGAGAAGGAGAATCATCTAGTAATGCAAATAGCGTGCTGTGCTAATGCATCTCTCTCAAGTATCATAACATAGTTAGGTAGGGGTTGGCATCCTACAAATGCCATGTGTGCATTTGTCAATGGATTGTGTGTTTTGCTTTTATTATTGTATGACATATTATTATAACAGTAATTTCAATGCACACATCAGGTATGTGTGTGCCACATACAGATATGTACCTGTCACATTTAATAGTTCCTATGTGTGAAGGCTGCCCCATATGAATGCAGTTGTTACCGTTGCCAGCATGTGCCGCAGCTTACCAGACGTTAGGCCATACATGTATGTTGGTGACAATGCAGGCTACTGCAGTGATCTGTGTCCTAGCCAAACTATGTGACACACACCCATGAAAGCTTTGATAGATTAATGTGGGTGAGGGTTCATGTCTGGAGTATATGTCAGACATGTTAAAACACAGCAAAGTCTGTGAGTGATGGGCACCCAGTGTAGGTGTATGGCAACTGTTGCCAATATGCATATAGACACCTTCTTGCTTAGATGATACACAGAGGGACAGCAGAATACCTTTGGAAATGTGAATATTACAGGAAAGACAAGATAACACTTGTCCACATGTACACACCATTACCCGTTCTACATGATGGGTGCTACCACCTACATGGTACTGTTGGAATACTATGTTAACTACATGCCGATGCCAATGCCACAGTTGTGTTACAGCAATACAGCATGGCTTGGAAAGCAGGTATCTGCCCATATGATACCCTTGTGGTGGTTAGGTGTGTCATGTGTAGAATGCATTGTAGGCCACTGTATGTATTTGCAGTCGTGGATGGACATATCCGTACTGTGTTGGCATGTACGTGAGACTGCTATATGCCAATGAGTATTGTTCCCAGGGATGTGTGTGGCTCAGTAAGAATATAGTGTAGTACTGCAGGAATATCACTGACACTAGGTTCCTACATCTGTGTATCAATTGAGGAGACACCATGTCATGACCACTGACTGTCAGGCTATGTAAGCTGCGTATACTACCAGAATGTAGACCATTGACATTTGGAAACCATATCACCCACAGCATACTGTCAAACCATGTCATGTTCCATGCTAACCATGTTCACAAATGTACACCTGCAACTCAGTGCTGCAAACATCACACATGTACTGTCCACACCCCAACACATACAGGCACAGGTACACATAAAGCCATGTGGCACATTTGCAGACAGTACACTTTGGGAATTAACACTGGTGTATACAAAACTGCAATGACAAACATAGGTAATGCATCATGCATGCTCGAATATACCCACAACAATATCATTACACTGTACTAACAACATGATAATATTACTACAGTGCTATGTTGTCACCCTGTGCATCAGCACCACGCTACCCTGTTCCTGCATCAATGTTACAGATGGCAGGAGGTGGCACAGTTTCATCATATGCACAGGGTGTGTACGTGGTTTGCCAGAGTCTGTCATTGACACATCCAATTGACATGTATGTGTGTGTGTGTGTGTGTGTGTGTGTGTGTGTGTGTGTTAGTGAGGGACAACAGTACAACATGGGGCAATGTTGTTGCAATGTGTGCGTGTATGTGTTAGTCCTAGGTGTTAGCATTACGTGTGTGTGTGTATGCATGCACACAGTTCCACCACATGGCTGCCATATACGGGTGTTTGTGGACAGCCACAGACTATACCTGCCAGGTCATACAGATCACTGTCTCTGGCCACGGACATGGTACCTGTGCCTGACAGGGGTGCTACGGACAGTATCAGGTACTAAGCCAGACTGGGTACTGTCAACAGAAGAAGTGGGTTGTTGACTGGACACATGTCCCTGCTGGGACTGTCCAGAGCCACGTGCAGGTGGTCTTCTTGGACGGTCTAATGACAGCACAGACCCAGCACTGCTGGGGCTGGTACTGGCACTATGGGAGTGGCTGCGGGTTTGTTGTCATCCGCGATGACTGCCAGCTGATAATGTTGCTGGCATATGTCCACGGCAATGCCTCAACCGTCCTGCACTGTCCTGGCTCCTGGACATGTAGTTGTGGAAGAGATCTGATGTGTCCCCCCAACGTCTATCAATGACCTCGCTGATGTTACGGATTGCAGATGCAACGTCAAGCATAGTGTCATTCATAGCGGTGCGATGTGCTCTAAGCTCCCTCAGACCCTGTCTGGTGTACCATTCCATACATGCCTGTGCCTGCATTACAGCCTGGAACATAGCTGAGGTTGGAAGACCTCTGTGGGCACGTCTGACAGGGGCAGTACGACCACGGATGCTCCCACGAGAACCCCTGGACATCTGCCTGTGTGGTACCATGTCAGGAATCTGGCCATGGCTGCTGTGAGTGGATGCATGTGCCAGTGATACCACACTACCCTGGTCAATGCCCACTGTATGCTGTCCCTCAGCTAAGGACATTGGTGACAATGGATGTATAGGCAGGATGACTATGCGCATTGATGGGGTTGACTGCTGTGTAGTTTCAATTGGCTGACCAACGACAGACCCTGTCACACCTCCCTGTGCCATTACATATGTATCATCATAATCACTATCCCTAGCAGTGGCTTCAGGTTCCCTGCTGCACTCCACCACAGCAACATCAGAACCTGTGAGAGGAAGATAGGAAACACAGTTTACAAATATGTACACGATATTACCACACAGGCGCACAGGCACACATGCACACATGCACACATCCGCACATGTGCACATGCACACATGCACACATGTGCACAGGCACACAGCTGCACATGCGCATATGCACACATGCGCACATGCACACATGCACACATGTGCACATGTGCACATGCACACATGCACACATGTGCACATGCACACATGCACACATGCGCACATGCACACATGCACACATGCGCACAGGCACACATGCACACATGCACACATGCGCACATGCACACATGCACACATGCGCACAGGCACACATGCACACATGCGCACAGGCACACATGCACACAGACACACATGCATATAATCACACATGCACACATGCACAGCATACTCCTCAGTACAGCAGATACAAACACAGACACACCTGCAATCCAACACATACACAATACTGTTTTAGGGTGGGTGACAGTATCACAAGGAGAAACATTACTGCACACATGTCAGCATGCAGATTATGTGTTGCACAGGACCATGCATTGCAAGTGCGGACAGCCCTTGTTTATAACAGTATACGTGTACTTGATGCTTGTGTGTAGTTGTTCAGTGATTGTCTCCACCCTGGGACACAATGTGTACAAGGACATAACAATGTTGTGCAAGTGCTACAAGCTGTGGGTGCATATATTTGCCCACACACACACACACACACACACACACACACACACACACACACACACACACAACACATGATGGTGCTACGCAACGACTGCTATGTGTACTTTTGTGGTCGTCGGAACTGGATGTGGTGTAGTAACGTGAGCCATGATCAACATGCTTCTTGTGGTCAGTCAACAATAATAATGTATGCCAGACAGGCAGCTAGCATGCTGTACCTGACGTGCAGTAACATGACTACATCCACAATTACACAGCCACTTGTTACATGGGTTTGTAAGGTGGCCAATAGTGAGCATTGCCTAACATGAATGTATTATTTGTTCAAGACTGTTGCACAAAGACATGATAGGCCTCTACCCCTCAGGTATATTATGTGTGCTGCGTAGATGAGAAGTGGGATACTGAAGGGTGACCATACAGCAGGTGTCATAATTGGACATGTGTAGCAGGCTAAGGTATAGTGTGTATGCCAAACATGTGTGTGTTGTGTACATGTGTATCGGGTATGCCTATACAATGTCCAGTACTGTGTTGCCACACATGTGTGTCATGCCCTGTGTATTGCATGTGAGTGGGGCAGCTATTGAGAATAATGGGATATGCATAGTCTCACAGCAAACATGCACAGCATGCATTATGCATAGGTGTGTTATATGTGCACAGACTACACCTCCATATGACATGCATATGTCATTAGTAATAGTATTGTTATTACACACTCACTAGCATGGATTGGCTGCCTTGCTGTCACTCCAGAGGGACCTGCAAAAATATGAGAGTGATTGCCAGTGGCCACAACTGTGCCATTGATACTGTGAGTATGATAAAGTACAGTAGTACAACAGGTGGCTTTCACAGGTGTACAGATTATGTTCAGAATATCAGTCTTGCAGAAGAATAGGCAGGTTAACAGCTACACAACCAGTACACATCTCACACATGCGTAAACTACCAGTACAGAGATCAGTCAACTACAGATATGGCATGTCACCTGCACGCTCCATTTCAACATGCTGGGTGGCTCCGGCCTCCATGATGACACATGTTTGTGGATGTTGCTGTTGTTGGCCTGGGGCCACAGCACTTAGGAGGTGCTCCTCCACACTGGTGAGGGGGGGATGGATAGGTACCCCACCGCCTGTGGCAAGCTGTTGTCTGTGGATATCAGACGCATGCTGCCGGACATATCTAATTAAATCACTGCAGTGATGGCGTACCTGCTCATATGTCCGGTTATGCATGCCTATGTCATTTACCTGACGGACAAGATCTTGCCACAGTGCAGCCCTCTCATGCTGGTTCTGTCTGGTCCTGGAAAACAGCACACAGTAATTCTGCACCAGGCTCTGGTGGATCTCCTGATCCTCGGCTGCTGTATAT